>NC_057804.1:380390277-380668192 GCF_018294505.1 Triticum aestivum | reverse complement strand
AGCGCTTCATCAGGCGCGGTAAAGTCCAACGCACGCGTCCAGCCGACGCTTGGAGCTGGAGCTGGTGCACAAAATACTCAACGCGTTGAACCTTGTTAACCGTGCGCGGGATTATAGCGCGACTGCTGGAGCGCTACTTTCGGTCGCGCGCTATATAACAGTTTTATCCAGCGTGCGGCTTGTTCAGCGCATCGGTTGGAGATGCTCTAATGAAAATCAACATGGCGTCCCATTGTATAAAAAAGAAAATGCAGCCATTGACAATGATGGGCTTAAGATCGATGGAGGCATATAAATGTTGGAGTGGCAAAGGAGCAAACATCCTTAGGATGGTTCCAAAATAGCTCCTTGTCTGGTTTAACGCACATTTATTATGGTGTTTTCATTCCCTCCAAAACTCTCCAAGTTCATGGGAGTTTGCAAGGTTGTCATCGCGAAACGTATCCTCGGGCTACAAGTGTCGTGAGACGCATTCCTGCCACATAAAACTACAGGTTTTCATTTGACCGGCAAGGTACAACACTTTTATAAGTGCGCAGCTGAAACCTGAAACGCCAGTAGGCAGTATTATATGCTGAATAAGTAGGGAATTTTTTGACTAATTTAACCCACAAATAAATCTAGCATGGCATGGATAGAATTAACGACATACCCATTCTCATGTAGACAAGCAAGTGCTATGCAAACAATAGACGCATCTACACATAATGCTAGTACTGCTAATGCGGAAATAAACAGGAGCGGGATAAACGTGTTGTACCCTCCAGTAGGCCAGGCAGAAGCCGCCGCGGCGGTGGCGGCAACGGCGTCCTCGACGGCTTTCTTGTCGGCCTCGAACTTCTCAGCGATGAGACGGTCGGTGTCGGAATGAGACATGGTGATGATGAAGGCGACGCAAACGTAGAGGAAGCAGACGAATGGAGACGAGAAGTCGCAAAGTCGCTTCCCAAAAACCTATTCGCCCCTCTCTCGTACAAAATCCGGAGAGGCGGGGTTTCAGAGACCTGCTCTCCCGTCGACCGTGTACGCGGCAGACGAGATGGAGTCATCGGCCGCAGCAGCAGCAAAGGAGCGACGGTGGGCAGTGCGCGTGGAGCAGATGTGATATGTTCGTGGCGGCTAGGGTTATGAGACACCTCACACTTATATAGGCGCAAACGCGTGGAGAAACGTGGGCTCGATCCATGTCCGAGTCCGTGACAGCCCATGATTCGACGTCTCAGATCGTGGCCCAGCTGTCAGAAAACTCTCCATTACTGACTGGCAAAAATAAGCGCATAGGTGTGAGCTTGACACGGCTCATTCCGCAACCCGCGTCGCGTCGTGACGAGGCGGACGGCAGAGGAGAAGTGCGCGAGGGTCTCTTCTATTATCAAGATCCAATAGCATGCAGAAGAGAAACCATTATAAGGAGGTCTAACTCTTCTCCAACTTCCGGGGTGGGACTAAACTTTTCGCTACACCTAGTGCCAATTAAACCCACATGGGCCTTTAGAGATTTTCAGAAATTGTTAGATGGGCCCTAGGCGCACCCTAATATTTCAACAATCCCCCACCAGATCTCGAGGGCCTATTGTATCCTCTGTTTCAATTGTTGTTTCGATATACGAGTGTTTCACTGAAGACCTGATAAGGTTGAACTTCACCCAGAGCAAGTAGCTACACCCCTTTACAACTGAACAATGGACTATGTCTTGAATTGTTAGTTTGGCATAAAGAAGATTCACCACATGTCTTAATAGTACTAGGCTGCCAAAGGCTGACCCCTACAGTAGGCCTGATCTATTCATGAGCTTACTAGAGATCACCCAAATCTCATAGACTGTGACCAGCAGTCGGGCTCATATAGGTGTGTTCCTCCAAAGATCGCTCTGTAGGATAGCATTTTGCTTGCATAAGCTTTGGAACACATTAAGACAATAGTCATCCTACCATACAGTATCGAGAGTGTTGCATCTTCAAGGGAGTGGGTTAGTATAGGTAGTCTCCTCAGTTCACCACTGACTTATTTTCCTAGGTCCTACTTCACGGGATCTCCGATCTCATAGGCTGGATTACCACCACGGCAACTCATGTGGGTCTCATACAAATCTCCCTCGATGCATTATCTATCACAACACGTGATAGCCCTTTTGTAAAGGGATCTGCCAGATTCTTAGCCGTTTGGACATACTCCAACGCTATCACTCTAGAGTTTCTTAATTTTCTGACAGCTTTTAATCTCATTCTTATGTGTTTGTTGGACTTCATGTTGTCCTTTGAACTCTTCACCTTGGTGATAACAGTCTGATTGTCACAGTTCATAAGGATAGTCGGAACCGGTTTATCTACCAATGGCAAGTCCATCAAAAGATCTCGAAGCCATCCTGCTTCGACACTAGATGTGTCTAATGCTGTTAATTTTGCTTCCATAGTCGATCTCGTTAAGATCATTTGCTTGCAAGACTTTCAGAAAACAACACCACCTCCAAGAGTAAACATATACCCAGTTGTGGCATTCATCTCATCAGCATCAGATATCCAATCCGCATCACTATACCCTTCAAGTACCGACGGGTATCCAATATAGTGAAGTCCATAGTTCATAGTACCTTTTAGATAGCGCATAAATCTTTCAATAGCATTACCAATGTACATCACCCGGTTTGGAAACAAACCGGCTCAGTTTGCTCACAGCAAACACGATGTGAGGCATCGTCGCGCTCGCTAGGTACATGAGTGAACCAATAATTTGAGAGTATCTCAATTGATCCTTAGCCGTGCCTTTGAACTTTCTATTGGGAAACATAGTAATTTCAAAAAAATTCTACGCACACGCAAGATCATGATGATGCATAGCAACGAGAGGGGAGAGTGTTGTCCACGTACCCTCGTAGACCGAAAGCGGAAGCGTTAGCACAACGCGGTTGATGTAGCCGTACGTCTTCACAGCCCGACCGATCAAGCACCGAAGCATGGCACCTCCGAGTTCTTGCGCACGTTCAACTCGATGACGTCCCTCGAACTCCGATCCAGCCGAGTGTCGAGGGAGAGTTCCGTCAGCACGACAGCGTGGTGACGATGATGATGTTCTACCGATGCAGGTCTTCGCCTAAGCACCGCTACGATATTATCGAGGAGGACTATGGTGGAGGGGGGCACCGCACACGGCTAAGAGATCAATGATCAATTGTTGTGTTTATGGGGTGCCC
The DNA here is from genome assembly GCF_018294505.1 of Triticum aestivum. Classification (NCBI taxonomy): domain Eukaryota; kingdom Viridiplantae; phylum Streptophyta; class Magnoliopsida; order Poales; family Poaceae; genus Triticum; species Triticum aestivum. Next base: position 380,665,001 of record NC_057804.1, on the reverse strand, counting down.
CCCTCCTCCGTATATAAAGGGGGGAGGAGAGGGCCGGCCAAGGGGAGAAGGCGCGCCCGAGGGGGGCAATCCTACTCCAAGTAGGATTCCCCCCTCTTTCCTAGTCCAAGTAGGAGAGGGGAAGGAAGGGAAGGAGAAGGAGAAGGAAGGAGAGGGAGGAAAAGGAGGAAAGGGGGGCCGGCCCCCTATTCCAATTCGGTTTGGGCTAGGGGGCGCGCCCTGCCTCCTCTCTTCCACCACTTGGCCCATGAGGCCCATTGCTTCTTCCTCGTATTCCCGTAACTCCCCGGTACCCCCGACAATACCCGAATCACTCGGAACCTTTCCGCTGTCCGAATATAGTCGTCCAATATATAGATCTATACGTCTCGATCATTTCGAGACTCCTCGTCATGTCCCCGATCTCATCCGGGACTCCAAACTACCTTAGGTACATCAAAACACATAAACTCATAATATAACCATCATCGAACTTTAAGCGTGCGGACCCTATGGGTTCGAGAACTATGTAGACATGACCGAGACACATCTCCGGTCAATAACCAATAGCGGAACCTGGATGCTCATATTGGCTCCCGGATATTCTAAGAAAATCTTTATCGGTCAAACCGCATAACAACATACGTTGTTTCCTTTGTCATCGGTATGTTACTTGACCGAGATTCGATCGTCGGTATCTCAATACCTAGTTCAATCTCGTTACCGGCAAGTCTCTTTACTCGTTCCGTAATACATCATCCTGTAACTAACTCACTAGTTACAATTCTTGCAAGGCTTATAGTGATGTGCATTACCGAGTGGGCCAAGAGATACCTCTCCGACAATCGGAGTGACAAATCCTAATCTCGAAATACGCCAACCCAACAAGTACCTTCAGAGACATCTGTAGAGCACCTTTATAATCACCCAGTTACGTTGTGACGTTTGGTAGTACACAAAGTGTTCCTCCGGTAAACGGGAGTTGCATAATCTCATAGTTATAGGAACATGTATAAGTCATGAAGAAAGCAATAACAACATACTAAACAATCAAGTGCTAAGCTAACGGAATGGGTCAAGTCAATCACATCATTCTCCTAATGATGTGATCCCGTTAATCAAATGACAACTCATGTCTATGGTTAGAAAACTTAACCACCTTTGATTAACAAGCTAGTCAAGTAGAGGCATACTAATGACACTATGTTTGTCTATGTATTCACACATGTATTATGTTTCCGGTTAATACAATTCTAGCATGAATAATAAACATTCATCATGAAATAAGGAAATAAATAATAACTTTATTATTGCCTCTAGGGCATATTTCCTTCAGTCTCCCACTTGCACTAGAGTCAATAATCTAGTTCACATCGCCATGTGATTTAACACCAATATTCATATATGTATATGATTAACACCCATAGTTCACATCGTCATGTGACCAACACCCAAAGGGTTTACTAGAGTCAATAAACTAGTTCACATCGCTATGTGATTAACACCCAAAGAGTACTAAGGTGTGATCATGTTTTGCTCGTGAGAGAAGTTTAGTCAACGAGTCTGTCACATTCAGAGCCGTATGTATTTTGCAAAATATTCTATGTGTACAATGCTCTGTACGGAGCTACTCTAGCTAATTGCTCTCACTTTCAATATGTATCCAGATTGAGACTCAGAGTCATCTGGATCAGTGTTAAAACTTGCATCGACGTAACCCTTTACGACGAACCTCTTGTCACCTCCATAATTGAGAAACATATCCTTATTCCACTAAGGATAATTTTGACCAATGTCCAGTGATCTACTCCTAGATCAATATTGTACTTCCTTGCCAAACCAGGACAGAGTATACAATAGATCTGGTCCATAGCATGGCATACTTTTATAGAACCTATGACTGAGACATAGGGAATGACTTTCATTCTCTTTCTATTTTCTGTCGTGGTCGGGATTTGAGTCTTACTCAATTTCACACATTTGCAACACATGCAAGAACTCTTTATTTGACTGTTCCATTTTGAACAACTTCAAAATCTTGTCAAGGTATGTACTCATTGAAAATCTTATCAAGCGTCTTGATCTATCTCAATAGATCTTGATGCTCAATATGTAAGTAGCTTTACTGAGGTCTTTCTTTTAAAGAACTCTTTTCAAACACTTCTTTATGCTTTTCAGAAAAATTCTACATCATTTCTGATCAACAATATGCCACTCACATATACTTATCAGAAAGATTGTAGTGCTCCCACTCACTTTATTGTAAATACAGGCTTCACTACAAGTCCGTATAATACTATATGTTTTGATCAACTTATCAAAGCGTATATTCCAACTCCGAGATGCTTGCACCAGTCCATAGATGGATCGCTGGAGCTTGCACATTTTGTTAGCACCTTTAGGATTGACAAAACCTTCTGGTTGCATCATATACAACTCTTCTTTAAGAAAACCATTAAGGAATGCAGTTTTGACATCCATTTGCCAGATTTCATAAAATGTGGCAATTGCTAACATGATTCGGACAGACTTAAGCATCGTTACAGTTGGGAAAATCTCATTGTAGTCAACACCTTGAACTTGTCGAAAACCTTTTTGCAACAAGTCGAGCTTTGTAGATAGTAACACTACTACCAACATCCGTCTTCCTCTTGAAGATCCATTTATTTTGTATGGCTTTGCCGATCATCGGGCAAGTCCACCAAAGTCCACACTTTGTTCTCATACATGGATCCTATCTCAGATTTCATGGCCTCCAGTCATTTCGCGGAATCTGGGCTCATCATCGCTTCCTCATAGTTCGTAGGTTTATCATGGTCTAGTAACATGATTTCCAGAACAGGATTACCATACCACTCTGGTGCGGACCGTACTCTGGAAGACCTACGAGGTTCTATAGTAACTTGCTCTGAAGTTTCATGATCATCATCATTAGCTTCCTCACTAATTGGTGTAGTCGTCATAGGAACCGGTTTCTGTGATGAACTATTTTCCAATAAGGGAGCAGGTATAGTTACCTCATCAAGTTCTACTTTCCTCCGACTCACTTCTTTCGAGAGAAACTCCTTCTCTAGAAAGGATCCATTCTTTGCAAAAAATATCTTGCCTTCGGATCTGTGATAGAAGGTGTACCCAACAGTTTCCTTTGGGTATCCTATGAAGACACATTTCTCCGATTTGGGTTCGAGCTTATCAGGTTGAAGCTTTTTCACATAAGCATCACATCCCCAAACTTTAAAAAATGACAACTCCGGTTTCTTGCCAAACCACAGTTCATAAGGCATCGTCTCAACGGATTTTGATGGTGCCCTATTTAAAGTGAATGTAGTTGTCTTTAATGCATAACCCCAAAATGAAAATGGTAAATCGGTAAGAGACATCATAGATCGCACCATATCTAATAAAATGTGGTTATGATGTTCGGACACACTATTACGCTATTGTGTTCCAGGTGGCATGAGTTTGTGAAACTATTCCACATTGTTTTAATTGAAGACCAAACTCGTAACTCAAATATTCGTCTCCGCGATCAGATCGCAGAAACTTTATTTTCTTGTTACGATGATTTTCCACTTCACTCTGAAATTCTTTGAACTTTTCAAATATTTCAGACTTATGTTTCATCAAGTAGATATACTCATATCTTCTCAAATCATCTGTGAAGGTCAGAAAATAACAATACCCGCCACGAGCATCAACACTCATTGGACCGCATACATCGGTATGTATTATTTCCAACAAGTCAGTAGCTCGTTCCATTGTTCCGAAGAACGGAGTTTTAGTCATCTTGCCCAAAAGGCACGGTTCGCAAGCATCAAATGATTCAGAACCAAGTGATTCCGAAAATCCATATTTATAGAGTTTCTTCATGCGCTTTACACCGATATGACCCAAACGACAGTGCCACAAATAAGTTGCACTATCATTATTAACTTTGCATCTTTTGGCATCAATATTATGAATATGTGTATCACTATGATCGAGATCCAACAAACTATTTTCATTGGGTGTATGATCATTGAAGGTTTTATTCATGTAAACAGAACAACAATTATTCTCTGACTTTAAATGAATAATCGTATTGCAACAAACATGATCAAATCATATTCATGCTCAACGCAAACGCCAAATAACCTTTATTTAGGTTTAACACTAATCCCGAAAGTATAGGGAGTGTGTGATGATGATCATATCAACCTTGGAACTACTTCCAACACTCATCGTCACTTCCCCTTCAACTAGTCTCTGTTTATTCTATAACTCCTGTTTCGAGTTACTAATCTTAACAACCAAACAAGTATCAAATACACAGGGGCTACTATAAACACTAGTAAGGCACACATAAATAACATGTATATCAAATATGCCCTTGTTCACTTTGCCATCCTTCTTATCCACCAAATATTCAGGGCATTTCCGCTTCCAGTGACCATTTCCTTTGTAGTAGAAGCACTCAGTTTCAAGCTTTGGTTCAGCTTTGGGCTTCTTCACGGGAGTGACAACTTGCTTGCCATTCTACTTGAAGTTTCCCTTTCTTTTCCTTTGCCCTTTTCTTGAAACTAGTGGTCTTGTCAATCATCAACACTTGATGCTCTTTTTTTTATTTCTACCTTCATCGATTTCAACATCACAAAGAGCTCGGGAATCGTTTTCGTCATCCCTTGCATACTATAGTTCATCACGAAGTTCTAGTAACTTGGTGATGGTGATTAGAGAACTCTGTCAATCACTATCTTATCTGGAAGATTAACTCCCACTTGATTCAAGCGATTGTAGTACCCAGACAATCTGAGCACATGCTCACTAGTTGAGCAATACTCCTCCATCTTTTAGCTATAGAACTTGTTCGAGACTTCATATCTCTCAACTCGGGTATTTGCTTGAAATATTAACTTCAACTCCTGGAACATCTCATATGGTCCATGACGTTCAAAACGTCTTTGAAGTCCCGATTCTAAGCCGTTAAGCATGTTGCACTAAACTATCAAGTAGTCATCATATTGAGCTAGCCAAACGTTCATAACGTCTGCATCTGCTCCTGCAATAGGTCTGTCACCTAGCGGTGCATCAAGGACATAATTCTTCTATGCAGCAATGAGGATAATCCTCATATCACGGATCCAATCCGCATCATTGCTACTAACATCTTTCAACATAGTTTTCTCTAGGAACATATCAAAATAAACATATGAAAGCAACAACGCGAGCTATTGATCTACAACATAATTTGCAAAATACCACCAGGACTAAGTTCATGATAAATTTAAGTTCAATTAATCATATTACTTAAGAACTCCCACTTAGATAGACATCTCTCTAATCATCTAAGTGATCACGTGATCCAAATCAACTAAACCATAACCGATCATCACGTGAAATGGAGTAGTTTTCAATGGTGAACATCACTATGTTGATCATATCTACTATATGATTAACGCTCGACCTTTCGGTCTCAGTGTTCCGAGGCCATATCTGCATATGCTAGGCTCGTCAAGTTTAACCTGAGTATTTTGCGTGTGCAAAACTGGCTTGCACCCATTGTAGATGGACGTAGAGCTTATCACACCCGATCATCACGTGGTGTCTAGGCACGGCGAACTTTGGTAACGGTGCATACTCAGGGAGAACACTTTTATCTTGAAATTTAGTGAGAGCTAATCTTATAATGCTACCGTCAATCAAAGCAAGATAAGAAGCATAAAAGATAAACATCACATGCAATCAATATAAGTGATATGATATGGCCATCATCATCTTGTGCTTGTGATCTCCATCTCTGAAGCACCATCATGATCACCATCGTCACCGGCGCGACACCTTGATCTCCATCGTAGCATCATTGTCGTCTCGCCAACTATTGCTTCTACGACTATCGCTACCGCTTAGTGATAAAGTAAAGCAATTACAGGGCGATTGCATTGCATACAATAAAGCGACAACCATATGGCTCCTGCCAGTTGCCGATAACTCGGTTACAAAACATGATCATCTCATACAATAAAATATAGCATCATGCCTTGACCATATCACATCACAACATGCCCTGCAAAAACAAGTTAGACGTCCTCTACTTTATTGTTGCAAGTTTTACGTGGCTGCTACGGGCTGATCAAGAACCCTTCTTACCTACGCATCAAAACCACAACGATAGTTCGTCAAGTTAGTGCTGTTTTAACCTTCTCAAGGACCGGGCATAGCCACACTCGGTTCAACTAAAGTTGGAGAAACTGACACCCATCAGCCACCTGTGTGCAAAGCACGTTGGTTGAAGTAGTCTCGCGTAAGCATACGCGTAATGTCGATCTGGGCCGCTTCATCCAACAATACCGCCGAACCAAAGTATGGCATGCTGGTAAGAAGTATGACTTGTATCGCCCACAACTCACTTGTGTTCTACTCGTGCATATAACATCTACGCATAAACTTGGCTCTGATACCACTGTTGGGGAAACATAGTAATTTCAAAAAAAAATCCTACGCACACGCAAGATCATGGTGGTGCATAGCAACGAGAGGGGAGAGTGTTGTCCACATACCCTCATAGACTGAAAGTGGAAGCGTTAGCACAACGCGGTTGATGTAGTCGTACGTCTTCACGGCCCGACCAATCAAGCATAGAAAGCACGACACCTCTAAGTTCTTGCACACGTTCAGCTTGATGACGTCCCTCGAACTCCGGTCCAGCCGAGTGTCGAGGGAGAGTTCTGTCAGCACGACGGTGTGGTGATGATGATGATGTTCTACTGACGCAGGGCTTCGCCTAAGCATCGCTACGATAATATAGGAGGACTATGGTCGAGGGGGGCACCACACACGGCTAAGAGATCAATGATCAATTGTTGTGTCTATGGGGTGCCCCCTCCTCCGTATATAAAGGGGGGGGGAGAGGGCCGGCCAAGGGGAGGAGGCGCGCCCGAGGGGGACAATCCTACTCCAAGTAGGATTCGCCCCTCTTTCCTAGTCCAAGTAGGAGAGGGGAAGGAAGGGAAGGAGAAGGAGAAGGAGAAGGAAAGAGAGGGAGGAAAAGGAGGAAAGGGGGGCCGGCCCCCTAGTCCAATTCGGTTTGGGATAGGGGGGGCACGCGCCCTACCTCCTCTCTTCCACCACTTGGCCCATGAGGCCCATTGCTTCTTCCTCGTATTCCCATAACTCCCCGGTACCCCCGAAAATACCCGAATCACTCGGAACCTTTCCGATGTCCGAATATAGTCGTCCAATATATCAATCTTTATGTCTCGATCATTTCGAGACTCCTCGTCATGTCCCATCTCATCCGGGACTCCGAACTACCTTCGGTACATCAAAACACATAAACTCATAATATAACCGTCATCGAACTTTAAGCGTGGGGACCCTACGGGTTCGAGAACTATGTAGACATGACCGAAACACATCTCCGGTCAATAACCAATAGCGGAACCTGGATGCTCATATTGGCTCCCACATATTCTACAAAGATCTTTATCGGTCAAACTGCATAACAACATACGTTGTTCCCTTTGTCATCGGTATGTTACTTGCCCGAGATTCGATCATCGGTATCTCAATACCTAGTTCAATCTCGTTACCGGCAAGTCCCTTTACTCGTTCCGTAATACATCATCTTGTAACTAACTCATTAGTTACAATTCTTGCAAGGCTTATAGTGATGTGCATTACCGAGTGGGCCCAGAGATACCTCTCCGGCAATCGGAGTGACAAATCCTAATCTCGAAATATGCCAACCCAACAAGTACCTTCGGAGACACCTGTAGAGCACCTTTATAATCACTCAGTTACCTTGTGACATTTGGTAGCACACAAAGTGTTCTTCCGGTAAACGGGAGTTGCATAATCTCATAGTTATAGGAACATGTATAAGTCATGAAGAAAGCAATAGCAACATACTAAACGATCAAGTGATAAGCTAACGGAATGGGTCAAGTCAATCACATCATTCTCCTAATGATGTGATCCGGTTAATCAAATGATAACTCATGTCTATGGTTAGGAAACTTAACCATCTTTGATTAACGAGCTAGTCAAGTAGAGGCATACTAGTGACACTATGTTTGTCTATGTATTCACACATGTATTATGTTTCCGGTTAATACAATTCTAGCATGAATAATAAACATTTATCATGAAATAAGAAAATAAATAATAACTTTATTATTGCCTCTAGGGCATATTTCCTTCACTTTCGAATCAACACACTAGGATTATATGGTGTCTGAGATGGTTTGCAGTCCGAATATCCAAAACAACTCAACACCTTCTCAATATAATGGGATTGCAGAAGTGTGATCCCACCCTCATTATCTCTCAGTAGCTTGATGTTCAAGATACACCAGCCACATCAAGGTCCTTCATCTCAAAGTTCTGAGATAGAAATGACTTGACCTCCTCAATGACTTTGAGGTTGGTTCAGAATATCAGTATGTCATCAACATAAAAGCACAGTATAACTCCTTCACCCCCACCATGTGTTAGTATACACATTTGTCAGCTTCATTAACAACGAAGCCAACATATGTTAGCATTGTATTAAACTTATCATGCATTGTCTAGGTGCTTGTTTCAGGCCATATAAAGATTTCAGAAACCTACACGCTTTTCCTTCCTGACCATCTGTCACAAAGCCATCTGGCTGTTGCATGTAGGTTTCCTCGTTTAGCTCTCCATTTAGGTAAGTCGTCTTAACATCGGGAGAGGGGCGAATAGGTTTTTGGGAAGTGACTACGTGGTTGCTCGCCTTCATTCGTCTGCTTCCTCTACGTCCATGTTGCCTTCATCATCACCATGTCTCAATCCGACACCGACCGTCTCGCTGCTGAGAAGCTCGAGGCCGACAAGAAGGCCGCGAGGACACCGCTGCCACCACCGCCGCCGCAGCTTCTGCTTGACCTACTGGAGGGTATAACACGTTTATCCCGCTCCTGTTTGTTTCTGCATTAGCAGTACTAGCATTATGTGTAGATGCGTCTACTGTTTGCATAGTATGTGCTTGTCTAGATCAAAATCAGTATGTCGTTAATTCTGTCAATGCCATGCTAGTGATTTGTTTGTGGATTAAATTAGTCCAGAAATTGCCTACTTATTCAACATTATAGATCATACGTACTACATGTATGTGTATGTCTCTCGCTTGTGGAGACTCTCTCATACACGCACATACATCAGTTGCCTTGCTTTCATGTTTTGTTACTGTTGGAACCGAACAGGAATGGTGCCTCCGACTTTGTTTATGGTAATCGAGCCATGGAAAAAAAATACACTTTAAGAGCATCTACCGCCAGGCGCCCCAAACCCGCCTTATACGTCCGGACGGGTCATCCGGTCACAGACTGGTCACGAAATTTTGACACAGACGGACGTCTCAAACAAGCCTCAAATGTCCGAGCTGACCTGCATCCCTCATTCAACCAAATATGGGGCGTATATGGGGGCTCCCGGGCGCGTCTGTCAACCCCACTGTTGGTCGTCGCGGTCCCACCTGCATCGACTGAAGCTTCGTCCTCTCTCATCGGTGCACCCAAATGTTAGTCCCATATCACCGGGCGAGGTGGACGCCGACCGGCTTAAATAGCCGTGCCGCCGCATGGCGGCAAGCTTCTCTGTTGTTGTGTAGGTCTATCAATTATCGTTGCGTGAGCATAGTGTCAAGTTCGTCTCGTTCATGTAGGTTGATACCCCCTACTACAATGACAGTAGATTTTTTATTTTGTTCATCCTTTTTTTGACAAATGTAATTCATAAAAAGCAGTACAAACATGAATGTTTCCTTTGTCAAGGAGATAAACCTGACTAATCTTCTATGTGATAAATATATAAGATTCATATTAACAGTGTATCTTCTTTACAATGGATCCAATGACGTCAAGACATATCGCTTCGGCATGACCCGGCTATTTAAGCCGATCGACTAACTCATCACGCGGCGAGATGGGACTAATACGGGTGTGAAAATATTAAATATGAGCAATTTTTGATGTGTTTTGACAGCCCACCTGTCCCAAGACAGGTGAGATGAACGTCGTGCATGACGCTGCATGTAATAGGTGTTTTGAAAATAGTGTATGTGATTGCAAATGGTAAATTTTAAGGCTCATCCGGTCACTGTCCGCGGGCGCATTTGTAGACGTTTGAGGATCCAAATTTGTAACCTACGGTTGTACTCCCTCCGTTCTAAATTACTTGTCTTGGATTTGTCTAGATACGAATGTATCTAGACTTATTTTAGTGCTAGATACATCCGTATTTAGACAAATCTAAGACAAGTAATTCGGAACGGAGGGAGTAGATGCTCTAACTTATGTTTCATTCGCTTGTGTGTAGGGCGTTGGACATAGGATTAGGGCGTACCTACCAACCACACGAAAACATATGAGATCCAGAGAGAGTGTAGGTTTACGCATACACCAATAAGGCGGTGACTCGTCAAGGTCAGAAAGGCGTCCTGCTTAATTAGGCGAGGAAAATATGCCATGTGAAACATACCTTGTGCATGCTAGAAAAGATGCGTGCCACGGCAGCGAAGCTGGCTGCAGAGATATGGACTGTCTGGTCATTCAAAGTCAGCTCTAAGATTTGTACATCTCTTCTACTCCAATTAATACCGTATGGATCTTTTGCCCATCAAGGTTAGGCAAAGTTTGACACATGTGCAGATCGTCGTGCGATGTCTCTTCTCGTTAAAATTAAGTCAAAGGCTTGTAGTTCACTTAAAGCATTAATCATGATCCGTTCAATTGCGGGGAGAGAAAGTATGAAATGCTTTGAGTAGCAGAAACTGAGAGACTCTTTTTAACTTGGAGATATTGTGTGATTTGTGGTCAAAAAACTCCTTTTTGAAGCTCAACAGGAGAGCGGAACAGTTAACTTTTCTACAGTATTTTTATTTTTGAAATAAACGCAGTAGAGCTGCGAATTTCATTAAGAGGAACCAGCTGATAGCCGAAACTTTTCTACAGTACCAGCGAAGAAAATTTTCACCTAGGAAACAGAGGGAGATGAGAGAGAAAGAAAGATGAGAGTTTTTTGGATATAGAAAGAATAAAATCGCGCGTGAAACGTCTTGGGCGAGAGGGCGACGTGGATGAAACGAACCCGTCCTGTCGTGGACTGATGCCCCCTCCACAAACCACCCAAAACCAAGAACATCGGTTTTTTTTCGAGAGAAATTTTCAATTTATTCATAAATTGACAGTACAGAAAACACAAGAGGTAATAAAAATTACAACTAGGTCTATGGACCACCTAGCAACTACTACAAGCACTAGCGAGCCGAGGCGCGCCGCCGTCATCGCCCCTTCATCACGGGAGTCGGGCAAACCTTGTTGTAGTAGACACTCGGGAAATCGTCGTGCTAAGGCCCCAAAGGACCAGCACACCAGAGCAGCAACCATGGCCGATGAAGAGAGTTGTAGATTGGAAAGATCAAACCTAAAACCACACGAGCGAAGACGAACAAAAACTAGATCCAAATAAATCCACTGAAGACCAGCACCGATCGAATCCCATGAGATCCGACGAAGACACACCTCTACACGTTCTTCGACAACGCTATTCGCACCATCAGGACGGGGATTGGACGTGGGAGACATTATTGCTACCGAGGGACATCATCGCCGCCACACAACCCCAACCAAGACGTTCAACCTAGCAAAAACGAGAACGGAGTCCCTCCCGCCGACGGGGGGCCGAGATCCTCCGCGACCTCCACAGGCCAAAGGCCATCGGAGGCGGGGCAGATCCGCGGCGGCGCTGACGGAAGGAGAAAAACATGTGTGTACAGAAACTGTGCCTGCAAATTACAATGTTTAGAGCACTTTTCTACAAAGAACGATGCTATGAAAGCCTATCTATCTATCTATATCAACATAAAAAGACCCAAAGAAACATATCCAATTAATCTCGGCCATCAAATCATGTCAATCCAACGACCTAGACTGCATCAATGTCGAGTGCTCAACATGTTTACCGTGCAGTTAATTTAATGCCAAATATAGTGCTAATCACATAATAACACGTAAATAATATCATACTCTCTCCGTCCCATAATATAAGAACGTTTTTGACACTAACGTTTTTATATTATGGGACGAAGGGAGTATTTAATATCCGCATGCACTTAATATACTTTCAAATCAACGTGCATTGCACATACACATTGACTAGTCTAGAGCTAGAAATGCAAGCGACTCCTCTACAAAACTGTTACCTCCCACTACGCGTACCGGATGCTGTGCCGAATGTGTTTTCCAGCTATAAACTCCCAACAAGAAAAACTGTGCTGCATTATAGTGATTTCTTATGTCTAAAAGTAGAGTTTCTTTCTGGGGACAGAAGTAGACTGCACATATCAATCTCTCACAAGCCAAACAAGTCAAGCGTAGAATCATAGAGACCGTGTGGGCAACACAACATTCCTGTCAAGGTGGATTGCAAACTTTATGAAAAAGGTACCTCATCTCACTCGAAAAGTATGTGGAGAGTCCATATCAGCCATTACTCCTGGATCCCATTTTGCTATGCCAAATCTTTCTCTTGCTAAAAGTGCAACCTGTCCAGTAATCTAGAGGCAGATGCGATGTAGCGGTCTCAGATTAGTGTCAACCTGTGGTTGGATGGTTAGAGAGACTGTGGTATCCCTAGCCCATCAGGGTTCAAATCCTGATGCTCGCATTTATTCCTGGATTTATTTCAGGATTTCCGGCGATGTGCATTCAGTGGGAGTAGACGTTCCCGTCGACGACGAGGTGCCTACGGCGACTTCGTAAATTTCAAGATGATATGCCGGCTCAGTCTTTCGGAGGTGCTCATAGTGGTAGGGTGTGTGTGTGTGCGTTCATAGGGATGAGTGTATGCGCGTGTATATGAGCGCTTGTGTCTGTACTGATGTTCAAAAAAAAAAAGATTAGTGTGTGTCCTGTCCATTTCTTGAAGTGCTCCTGTGCCCCTCGTTCAATGGACAGAGAAAACAGAGGAGAACCGGCCACCAGTTTCTACTACTCTTTGATAGCCGATAAACTAACTCGAGGTGTGAACCGCGTCGTCGTACTACTAGTTAGGCGTGTACAATGGTTGATAAGATAGTTTTATCGTAAGTCTTGCATGTATATTAGAGATGACAAAAAAAATGTCTACAATGGGTAATCTCTTAGCCTTATCTTCAATAACTAGTTGTTCCTAAAAACATGATGAGACATATTGTGTTAAGAGATCATCTCTTGCCTTCACTTAATTAAGAGAAGACAAGCTTTCTCTTATGATTTCTCTCTCCTTCACCTCATCATTTATCCTACGTGGCATTGCTAAGATAGAACAATTATACATGCCAGCATTATCTCACCGGCCGATACCGTTTGCGCCAACGCTCTGCGGTTGCTGGATCACCAAATGAAACTTTGGTCTGCCGGATGCAAGACCTTGGATCGGGAGTAGTGTTGGTGGGCCTGTTTGTCTTGGTAGTTAGTGGTCACGTCCCGAACGATCCCTGATATCTAATCTGATGCAGAAACGAATGCTTATTATAGATGCTTGTGTGAAAAGAAAAGAAAAGAAAAGAAAAAAAAGAAAACATGGAAACGAAGAGGCCCCACGTCAACCGCCATTGGCTGTGTCTTGTCAAATCACCGGATAAAATGGGTACAAAATCCGCGCCCTAATCAACAGACTGAAAGCAACCTGCATCTGGACATCCACATCGGATTAATTAACCAAATTCTTAGGGAAATAAATAAACAAATTGAGGATCCTTAGGGGCAACATGGGTTATGCACCCTCCTACCCTTGCTGACCATCTCTGTTTGTTTAGACCTCCCTCTTCCTCCCTGCGATCATTGACGAGGAGTTAAACAACTTGTTGGCTAACCTATAGCTATAGCTCCTGGTGGTGGAGCCTAAAGTTGTGACGTCACTGCGACTGTGCGACTTGGACAGCTAATGATCCAATCCGAGTTCCCACAATATTACAGTAGTTTTCATGAGTCTAGCTTAGCCTTTCCTTGTTTTTTAAGGGGCAACCGAGAAATATTCGCCAAGCGGACGTCCGTAATAAACTACTCTACTACTCTAAATTTGAGTAAATATATTTCCATGCGTCGCAGCTGAATGAATGAATATAGATGGATGAATGATTCTTTCACAAAAAAAGAAAAAAGGAATGGATGGAAGATTCCTGCTGATCCTCGCATCCTTTTCCTTGCTGCACCGTCTTCGTCTTGGCCGGGTTTTGATGCAGGAAGGAAGCGAGCGCGTGCCAACAGCGAATAGATCGCCACACCTTGCGTCCAACGGAAAGCAAGCGGTTCCCGGCGCGCCTCACCTCTATATGTGACTGTATGCTGTGCGCGCACGCAAAATCGAGGGCGAGAGAGCGGCTGGCCCGTCCCGCTCGTCGCCGTCGGCCGGCGTGTGTGTGAGCGACAAGTTTTCGCCCCCACACCCCGCGTCGAGCTAGGGTTGGTTCTTGGTTGGCTGTTTGGTTGGTTAGGATCAACGGATGTGCTCGTTTCCTTCCTCTCTTCCGTTGCTGCTGGATCGCTTGGAGACACGAGAGACGCGGGGCGGGCCGAGGGTTTTCCGAAACGAGATAAGGCTGCAGCTTGTAGAGGGGTAGTACGTCTATGTGTCGAGTTCACCAACTGGACGCCATGACCACGACGTGCTCCGGGAATAATTGGAGCCCGCGGTGGCCCCATCCGTCGGCCCAAAACCATTTATCTCATATCTCCCCTTGCTAGATTTCGGAAGGTCCCCATGAGCAGCACCAGAAAGGAGCAACCCAGTGATTAATTAGCAAGTGCAAAGCGGTACAGAGAGAACACAAGCACCGATTCACATAGTGACATGTCAAACTCAAGCAATTAATGATCAATGGTGGTACATGTACATACAAAGCTACTAGTAGTAGAGCTAGCTGGCTGGCTCATCAACGGCGCCCAAATTAATCGATTCACAAATGGATCTGAAGTCGTCCCCCCTAATCTACACACATTAATTGTATAACCATCATGCTGCTACTGCTAGTAATTAATCACAATCAGAATATAGTTGTAGTGATATGTACACACAGATCAAGATATGAACCTAGGACTAATTAATTTAATAACATGATTAAGGATGCCTAGCTAATCCCTGGAGGTCTGTCGGTCTGTCTGGATAGATAGTAACCTGATCCGACCCGAGAGTCCTCCGGAAAGAAGATGATGCTGCATCAGCAAACCACTAACACGAGCATCACACACCAAGTTAAGTAATCCAACTGAGTAATTAATCAACGAGCCAGAACCAATCGAGCGAGAATCATGTGGTAGGTGCAGCTCCGGCCGGCTTCAGTACTTCCAAATGTCGGCGAGGTTCAGGGCGGGGTACTCGTCGAATTGGTCAAGGAACTCTTGATTCTGAGACGACGGTGTCGCCGCCGATGAGATCTCCGCGCAACCGGCGGCGTTGGGGTCGGTGCTCAGCCCGGTCTCGCGGGACGGGCTGAGCGCAGACGTCTGCCCCGAGACCTGCTCCGCCTTGCAGTACCTCCGGATCGCCGGCGACATGTCGCCGGAGTTGGCGGCCGGCAGGGAGAAGTAGGGGCTCGAGTACATCATGTGCGGCGGCATGTGCTGTTCCATCTTAACCTGGAGTCCGGAATGGGCACCGGTGGCGTAGGCAGAGGTGGACTTGAAATCGATGACTTCGTCGACGTCGCCGCCCAAGGGAGGGTCCATGAGGGGCGGCAGCTCCCCAGAGTCAAGGAAGTCAGTGATGAAGCCCAAGGAGCTGACTCGCTCGATCCCGGCCTCCGCCGCTGCCATTGCCCCGTTGGTGGCCGTGAGCTCTTTGTTGAACACCTTGGACACGGCCCACTCGTCCTGCACGCGAATCATATACTCATATTTAGCACTCATGAATGAAGCCAGAGAGAAATTAAGGAGAAAAATAATTGATAATGAATCAGGAAGGAGGATCGAAAGCAAACCTTGGCGGAGCGCGGGAGCGGGTGAGTGAGCTTGCCCTCGAGGCGGAACTCGTGCATGACCCAGCCGGTCTTCTCGCCGCGGGGGGCGCGGCCTAGGTAGAAGACGAGCGTCTTCTTCATTCCGACGAGGATGCCCCTCCCCCGGAAGATCTCCTTGTCCTTGCCGGTGGCCTTCCAGTAGCCGCTTTCGGTGGCGCGGTTCGTCCTCGTCCCCGTCGGGTACTTGCGGTCTTTGTGGCAAAAGAAGTACCACTCCTTCTCGCCCATCTTGGCCTTGCCTGTCCGGTGGAAACACGCGACTAAGTAAGGCAAGATTCCCACGGCCGCTCGGGCTCGGATCAAGCAAGTGCGCGCAAAGGAGCAGCTTAATTTGGGTGTGTTGTGTACCTGGGAGATGCCATGGCTCGCACTTGTTGAGGTCGACCTCGCCGATGACGCCGGAGCAGAAGCGGTGGTCGAGCGCCTTGGGGGTGAGGTAGTGCGAGATGATCTCCTCGTCCGTGGGGTGGAACCGGAACCCCGGCGGCAGGTCCAGCCCGGCCGCCGCCGCCGCCGCCGCGTCCTCCACCTCCGCCTGGTTTACCACCGACGCCTCAGACATCTCCGCGCGCGCGCGCGTGCCCCAACTCCGCCGGGCACCGAAGCAAGCTAGCTAGAAGAAGAGGAAATGGAAGCCGAGAGAGAGAGGAAGAGGAAGAGGCGTGTGTGAAAGAGGGAGAGAGAGGCGGGTTTAGGAACAAGGGAAGGGAGAGAGACTGGGCCGGGGGGAGGAACCGAGGACCGGCTTATATAAGGCTCCACGCGGTCACTCGCGCAGAGAGAGAGAGAGGCGTGCTGCGTGCGGGAGGCGGCTTGCGGGCCAAGACCCCTCCCACTTCTTACCGCGCGGAGTTGTGCCCCGTAAGCAACTCTAATTACTTGTCCTAATCTTAATGGCTCTTGATTCATCCTCTACCTAGGCCCCAACTTTCTCACATTCAGAAAAAAAAAAGAACTCTCTCACATTCAGAGTATTTTCTCCTCCTCCACCGGCCCGTGTCCTGTCCCGTGGAATGAATATTCACGTCCGATCACGGCTAACGCGGCAACGATGCGTTGGACACAACCTGACTTCTTCTTATTTATAAAATATTTTCTCCCTTAAATAAAAACCCATAGTAGGAGTAGTAGTAGTAGTAGTAGTTCATACATATACACATTGATTTAATGTTGGTTTGATTACTCTGACTTTGGAAGGAAACCGGCATATCCCCACATGCATCCACAAGAATTCAACTCATCCGCTCTCGGCCACAACGCAAGAACCATAGAGTAGTAACACTAACCACATCCAGTTTCTTTCAATCAAATCAAAGGATGATCAGAGGTTGCTATGGCAGCTATTTGTAACTCTCGCGGAGTCCACACATCCAGTTCACGTCACATATTGATCCGTGGTTGTCCCGTTCCCGTCTGCTTTCTCATCCGCATCTTTTTAGTTCGAGACTTTCTTGGGTTGTCTGTTTACAGGAACGACGTGCCATCGAGAGAGCCCGCGACCACCACAATTTTCTGCAAAGATACGCGCGCGCTTTGCCTTGCGGCCGAGCCAAAAGCGATGAGCATCCGACTCGCCGAGCAGGGTTTTCCCTTTCCCAAGTGGACAGGACACGCTCGGTGCCATCATCGGGGAGCGGTCCCAAAGTTTTCAACCTTTCACTCATCAAGCGGTACACATCTCCAGCTTTAAAAGAAAGGCGAAATGGTGACGCGCTCCTGTTGTGGCCTTGTTTGCTCCACACTGATAGAGAGACATAGCTGATTTTTATTTCCCTCCTGCAGAGCAGTGATGCCCCTTGAAGCCCCGGTGCTCGAAGTTGTGGCCAATGTTTTGCTTAATTTTTCAGTGTCTTTTGCACATTTAGTATTGGGTATATCAACAGGGCTATGTTTGTGTTTGTTTAATATATCTTTGTGCATGTATAACGTATATCTCGGCCCACCTTCTAACCATTGTATAGTTGAGTTTGTGGCCCACATTGTACTTCATATATACGTGCGTTATGCACCGATTAATACATCGAGTTGCATTGCCAAAACTTTCGTTTTCATCATGGTATCATACCTCCGATTCTAAACCCTAACCCTCTGCCGCCGCCGCCGCCGCAACTTCCATCACCGCCGCCGCCACCCGTGTCCAGCCGCCGCCCACTCTTCTCGCTTTCGCTCTTCCCTCCCTAACCGTAATCGCGCCGCCGCTAGCAGCGCCGCCCCTACCACATCGCGCCGCCTCTTCCTCGCCGCGCCGTCCTCCCCGCACCGCGCCGCACCACTACCCCTCCCTGACCCATGGCTTCCCGCAGTTCCTCCGGCACCACCCGCACCAACCCGTTCGCCGGCACCGACCCCATCATCATCCGCGATCTCAACATCCTCGGTAGGGTTCCCGTCATCCTCGATCATCTCACCTCCACCTACTATACCTGGAAGACGTACTTCTCCCTTGTGTTCCGTGAGTACAATCTCCGGGATCACATCGATGGCTCCGTGGATTCCCGGTTCATGGAGGACGATGAGGAGTGGATGACCATCGACGCCACTCTTATCCGTTGGTTCTACACCGCCATCTCAAAGGATCTCTTCCACACGGTGGTCTCCGCCGAGGAAGATGCTCACGCCGTCTGGATCAAGCTCAACGACCTCTTCACCGACAACGCACTGCATTGCAAGGTTTCCTTGCACGGCGAGTTTTTTGGGTGTCAGCAGCATGACTCGTCCGTTGACGATTATTGCATGCGCCTTAAGAAGCTTGTTGACGAGCTCCGCGACCTCGGTGAGAAGGTCTCCGACGAGCTTCTTCTCAGCACACTCATTGTCGTCCTGAACGACGACTTCGGGAACGCCGCCTACAACATCCCCCTCATCACTGACCCGACGTTCCCCAAGGCTGTGGCGTACCTGAAGCTGGAGGAGAGGAGGATGTGGATGTCGCGCGGGGGCTGCTCACACGGCCCTCACCGCCGGTACCTGCGGCGGTGCCCCGCCCCGGCCCCCGAGCCGCGGCCCGGACCGGGCCCCTTCCAGGCGTCGCCCCCGCCCGGGTTACCCTACCCACATCAGCAGCCGGCTCCGCAACCACGGTGGCCGCCGTGTCCGCGGCCGCAAGCAACAACAGCAGCAGTCGGCAGCCCAGAGCGGGGCGACGCGCCAGCCACAACAGCAGCTCCTGCCGGCCCCCTAGCAGGCTGGCCAGAACCCCTGGATGGGGGTCGTTCACGCGTACACCATGCATGTACCGCGCGCCCCCGTCCCGGGCTTCTTCGGTGCCCATCCGACCTCTCATCAGGCGCTCCACGCGGCTCCGCAGCCGTAATCGCCCGTGTTGCCCTACGGCCCCTCTGCAGCCTATGGGCTGCCTTCGGCCAGTGGGTACCCCCCGATCCTCGCGGCGCCGCCACCACAGCCGCAGCCGTCGGCTCCGGCACTCGCACCGGCGCCTTGGGACCCCGCACTCCTAGCGGCCCTCCACACCGCCCCACGCTGCAGCAGTACACTAGCGGTGGTGACTGGTACATGGACACCGGAGCCACGACTCACATGGCCGCCAACCCCGGTAATCTTCCCGCCGCTCACCCCGTTCACACCGCTGCTCGCATTACCGTGGGTGTCATGGAATTGTCATGGCAGATGCCCTAGAATGAGGACTTAGGTGCAGAGCCATCGCAACGTAGTTAGCTTGAAGGGGTTAAGCAGGAGAAGGGACACAGAGAGTTTATACTGGTTCGTCCCCTCGCGGTGGAGGTAAAGGCCTACTCTAGTTTAGGGTTGTATTGCTTGGGCTTCGATTACCAGGGAGCGAATACACTTAATTTTTCAGTGTCTTTTGCACATTTAGTATTGGGTATATCAACGGGGCTATGTTTGTGTTTCAGGTGAGTTTTTTTAGCACATTAAAAACATTAACATACGCGACATGGGCGTTAGCTCGCGAGGTCCACGTGGCACTAGGAGCAGTGCTCGGTGGTGGTGGGTTGGGCAGGAGCTTGTCGTTTTTGTTGGGCCATCCGACGTGGGCTGATAGGGCCGTGGTAGCAAAGCCTCATTTTCTTCTGCTCCCCTGATTTTCTTCACCCTAGCGTTGGCGCCGCCACCATCGCCGTCAGCGCATCCCTGTGCCTCCGGGGCAGATCATCAAAGAAGGTGCGGTGCTGCTCGTCCAACATGCTTCCCCCCCCTGCGCGCTCCATGAGCACTTGGCCACCAAATTTCCATCTCGCCCGACCTCCAGATCCATGGCAGCAGCCACGGCGATCTCAAACTTCACGCACGGCCATCGGTCTTCTTCTGCATCCTCCATCTTCAAGAGCGTCCAGTTATGTCACATCCCTAGTTCTGGCCTGACCTATGCTTGCTTCCATCTGTGCATCATGTTTAATTTTTTGAAACTTGAACTGAGGAATTTAGAAGCCTCAAAACCCTAAATAAAAGAAGGGCAAAAACCCTAAAATCTCATTCATTGTTCCAAAATGCTCTTCTTAAATGTTTGATAATTTTGGCAAAGCATTCTGGTCCCAACCAAAATATTGAACATTTTTAAGGACTTAATCTTGGGACTTTGAATTTAAATCATTAGCTATTTGAATTTGAATTATATTCATATAACTAGAATATAATTTCAAATACCCCTGAAATATTTTATGAGCTTTTGGAAAAGTCCATCTAGCAAAATAAAAATATTCAGAGAAGCTTTTGGCATTGTTTGAATTATTTTAAATTCAAAACAGTGGCAAAATAAATTTAAAAATAAAACAAACAGAACAATAAAACAGAGCAGAGAAAACTACCTGGCGCTCACCTGGCAGCCCAGCCGGCCCAGCTCCTATGCGGCCCAGCCCATCTGGGCCTCCCCTATCGTCTTCCTCCCTGCCAGGAGGACGGGCACGCGCCCGGCGCGCGCGGCCACGCGCCCCGGCCACCTCCTCCCTGCCTGGCTGCCTCCTCCTCCCCCTGGACGTCTCCCGCAACGCCACGGAGACGCCCTCGACCCCCTCGACCGCTATCCCTTCTCTCTGCTCGCTCTAGCTCTCTCCCTCTCTCGATTTGGAGCACCACCGAGAGCCACCGGAGGGCGCCACCGTCGCATCCATAGCCACCGGCCACCCCTCGCCCTTCCGCTGAGCTCAGGAGCTCCGCCTCGACCCCCTCTTCCTCCCCACCGATCCACGGCCCTCCGGAAGCCTTGCAACGTCGCCGCCATCGTCGTCTTCATCGTCGGCCGCCGCGGATCTCCATCGTCGACCCGTCGCCGTCCGAGCTTCCCCGAACACGCCGAGGCCACCACTACACTCCACGTGAGCTCCTGATCATCCTCCCCCTCTCCGTTTTCTCTCTAGCATGCCGTAGCCGCCGCGCCTCTCTCCCCCGACAGCATGCCGCCGCACGAGCTCATCGCCGACGAGGCTCCGGTGGCCATTTGGTCCTGTGCGTGCCTCCGTTGGGTTCGTGAGCTCTCATAGAACGCGTAGGTGCTAACCGTAGATCCTCCCGTGCACCGTGTCGTCGTTTTCATCGGCGCCCGAACTCCGGCCGCCGCAACAACCTCGCTTCCGGCGAACTCCGTCCACCCCGCACCCTTCCGTTGGTTCCCCTGGATGCGCGCGGCCACGGGCCACCTCCTGGTGCCCTTGGCGCGTCGATCCGTCATCCCTGGCGCAACTCCGGCGAGCCACCGCCGCTCTGGGTCGTCGCCGTCGTCCAACCGCCGGCGAATCCGACGTGGCCGTCGTTAGCGGCTAACCCCCCCACACTAACCAACCCCCTAGGCCACTGACTCATGGGCCCCACGCCCCTAATTAATCACAACTTAACTCCTGTTTAGTTTAAATTAATCACAATGGCCCCATGCGTCGGCGTTGACCTCGCTGACGTGGCCTTTGACCGGCCCCACATGTCTGTGACTCCAGCCAGCGCTGTGTCACTGACCAGTGGACCCCACTGGTCGGTTTGACCCGGACCAGCCCTTGTTGACTCTACTGAGGTCAGCATGACGCCATGCTGATGCAATATTCCTTTTCTGGAATTTAGTTTATTTTATAAATAATCAGGAAAATTCCAGAAATAGCTAAAACTTCAATAAATCATAGAAAATTAACCGTAACTCCAAATGAAATAATTTATATATGAAAAATTATCAGAAAAATTCAAGGAATCCATATGTACCATTTTCATGCATGTTTGAACAATGTTTGTCCTCTGTTTTGGACAAAACAATAAAGGTCATTTAAATAATCATATATGGAGTTGGAATTTGAATCATGTATTCAAACTAACTTCATTTAAATCATAGCTAGGTGCATTAGCCCAAAACACATTCATATTGCCATGTCATAGCATGCATCATATTGTGCATTGCATTGATCGTGTTTCTTCTGTGTTTGCCGGTGTTGTTCCCCCTCGATAGACTTTGTACCGGCGATGTGATCGATGACACCGATGAAGAGCTATATTATCTTCAGAAGTGCCAGGCAAGCAAAACCCCCTTGTTCATTCCGATACAATCCTACTCTCTCGCTCCTGCTCTCTTTTACTGCATTAGGACAACAATGACATATTTGTTACTTGCTGCGGTAGTTGAACCCCTTTATCCTCTGGATGACCTGTCATTCCACAGTAAATAGATGAAACCCACTAGCATGAGTAGGAGTTGTTTGAGCCCTGTTGTGCCTACTCATTCTTGCTTGTTTGTCATGCCTGCTACTGCTTAGAGTTGTGTCAGGTCTGATTCATCCGGGATGAATCAGAGGTGTGTGAACATGTCCTACGGTGTGTGAGCTAAGCATGTGAACACGATTTGGTAAAGGTAGCGGTGAGAGGCCATGTAGGAGTACATGGTGGGTTGTCTCATTGCAGCCGTCCTCAGGAACTGAGTTCTGTGTTTGTGATCCATGATTCAGCTACTACCACGCATTGGGCCCGAAACCAATGGACCCTCTCGGCTTCTTAATCACCCTTGTCCTCTGTCCAGGAGTTGTAAGTAGTTTCTGGTGTTTGTAGCCTACTGGAGGCCGTGGACAGCGCTGACCGTAGGGGTGGGCTGTGATGCAGTAGGTAGGTGGCACGGTGTACCGGATACCCGTTAGGTATCTCGGGAACCCTGTTCACATCGTTTGGGGCTATGAGCGAAACTCCGGCCGGATCTCCTCATGGATGGAACCCGAATAGGCGATAAACCTGGACTAGAGACTCGAGTGTTTAGGTAGGCCGTGGCTGACACCCACGTTGGGCTTCCGCTTGAAGGTTGCCGAGCACATGTCGTGTAAACGGCGGTAAGTGGTGAGAGCGTGTGTGAAGAAGTACACCCCTGCAGGGTTAACATCATCTATTCGAATAGCCGTGTCCGCGGTAAAGGACTTCTGGGTTGCTTATATCAGTTCATAGACAAGTGAAAGTGGATACTTTAAAATGCGCAAGATAAGCGTGAGTGCTATGGATGGCGTTCTCGTAGGGAGACGGGAGCGGATCCATAGTGGTGTATTAATATAGTGAATATGTGGACTCGTGTGCGCCACCTCAAAAGAGTTACTTGCAATAGTAGATCAGGATAGCCACCGAGTCAAAGCTGGCTTGCTGCAGTTAAACCCCCACCATCCCTTTGTTGATAATGATGCATATGTAGTTAGTTCTGATGTAAGTCTTGCTGGGTACATTTGTACTCACGTTTGCCTATTTTATGTTTTTGCAGAGAGACTTCGGTCTCGCTAGTAGTACCGCGTGGACTTCGACGTTTAGCTTGTTACCTCAGCTACGATCTTGTGCCCTCGGCAGGATCTGGTAGATAGTCAGGCTTCTCAGCCTTTTTCATTTATAGATGTCTGTACTCAGACATGTTAGCTTCCGCTTGTGCTTTGATTTGTATGCTCTGAATGTTGGGTCATGAGACTCATGTTTGTAATATCTCGCTCCTCGGAGCCTATTGAATAAATACTTGAGTCGTAGAGTCATGTTGTGATGCCATGTTGTGTTTGCACATATCGAGCATATTGTGTGTATGTTATTGAAATGCTTGGTATGTGTGGGATCTGACTATCTAGTTGTTTATCTTTAGTAGCCTCTCTTACCGGGAAATGTCTCCTAGTGTGTCCACCGAGCCATGGTAGCTTGCTACTGCTCCGGAACACTTAGGCTGGCCGGCATGTGTCCTTCTTCGTTCCTGTGCCTGTCCCTTCGGGGAAATGTCACGCGATGAATACCGGAGTCCTGTTAGCCCGCTATAGCCCGGTTCATCGGAGTCCTGCTAGCCCAGTGCTACAGCCTGGATTCACTCGCTGATGACCGACACGTTCGATGCTGGGTCATGGATGCCTGTCCCTGTAAGTTAGTGCCACTTTGGGTTTACGACTAGCCATGTCAGCCCGGGCTCCTTATCATATGGATGCTAGCGACACTGTCATATACGTGTGCCAAAAGGCGCAAACGGTCCCGGGCAAAGGTAAGGCGACACCCGTGGGAATACCGTGCGTGAGGCCGCAAAGTGATATGAGGTGTTACATGCTAGATCAATGTGGCATTGAGTCGGGGTCCTGACAGCTTTGGTATCAGAGCTTGACTGCCTGTAGGATTACCAAGCCAAACTGGTCGAAGTTGAGTCTAGAAATTCTTTAGTTATGTAAGGGAATTGATTGTGGGATGGAACGTAAGGCTCTTTTTACTCCTTATACCTCATGGCCTTCTGATCTGAGTCAACCTCTTCTCTTCTATGGGGGTTAAGGAACTAGGCTTTCTCTTCTTTCTATCAGGATCACGTGTTACTAATCCGTAGATTTATAGAATTGTTAGACTTAAGCCTCGTTTCAGTTCCTATTACTTCCGTATGTTAATTGTTGATCTCGAAACCTTGATATTGTGCTTCTGAGTGGCTATGCCACCATTTCTGTAGTATGTCTCCAAACTTTTTGAGCATTTACAGCCGTTATGCTGTCCGAGTCATTCCAGGTTCCTAAATAGTCTGATGCATTTGCAAATCCTTTCTTTCCGTTCCCGATGTCCCTTATGGTCAGAATAAGCACACTAACCGGTGCGTTGAGGTAATTTATTGCCTTGACATATATGTTGGAGTTCCTATTATGACCCTAAGTGCTTAGAGGACCACCTAGTAAGCTAGCCATGATTTGTGTTCCCAGTGTGATGATTCTGGCCTTTATTCTCGAAAGCATCCCGTGATGCCACTTAGTAGTAGGTATTCTACTCCTTGGGTTTTGAACCCGAGATTCACCCTACTTACTTCATGTTGATAGTGTTTGCTAGTCCCTTTAGGATATTAGTAACCTTTGCGATAGTCCTCGAGGTTCGTGGTACATCCTTCTTCCAATTACCATGGACCATTCTTGGCAGGAGTTCTTCTGAACCAAAAGATGACAACAAGAGTGCTCTCGATGAGTTCTCCATGCTATATTGTGACTCTGCCAGTCCTATCTCTCTACATGGGTTATCTGGAAGAAATGTTGATCTCGCTCGACATACTAATCTATGCATCCACAACTCAGAAAATTATATGTTCCTTTGAGTTGTTCTCTTTAGTTGCATTCTGACCCTCGTCTATCAATTGATAGTCAAGAGTATGCATGCATTCGTTTATCAATACCTATTACTCTTGTGGTCTGTCAAGCCATTCTATCGCGGAATGACTAGGAGAAACAAACTCCAGTACCTCTTCCATATCCAGGATTGGGTCAAAGAAGTTGTGCTCCGCAGAACAAATTGCTAATCCAGCTTTTGTTCTGCTCTACCTTGGAGTATTACCATCTTTATATCGGGATTGTTATAGGAATTGCACACCATCCTATGAACTCTTGGTACAGTGATACTTCTTGCCATCATTGTTCATTCCTCGGTTCCTGTGTTATTGTAACCGGAATGCCGACAAGTGAATCGTGGTGTGTGAAATCAATACTGCTAGCAACTCTGTTGCTTGGTAGTTAAATGGACAACAACCTCATTCTTAGCATGCTGATTATTGAGTCATCATTCTAAGATTGATCGTGCTACCTAGTCCTTATTCCTGGTGCACTTTTCAATCAATGAGTTAGGATAGTGTCAATCCTTGCTTGTTTGATTATATCGTCTTGCCCTGAAAAGCAAGATTGTTCTCAAGCTTAGTAACATACCGGTGGTTCGTGATTTTCCAAATATCTTCACGGAAGTATCACCAGGTTGTCGCCTGACCGCTATGTTGAGTTCGTGATCAAGTTGGTTTCTTGTAAACTAGCCATTCTCCAAGAATCTGTGTTGCATACCCCTGAGTTGGTTGGTCAAGCTAAACAAGAACTTGGAGAGTTGGAAGATGGAAGCTTGTCCGATTTAGTTCATCTTAAGGGATATCTTGTGTGTGTGTGTGTTGAAGATAGATGATATCTTTATTGGTTGATCCTCGTGATCAATTGTTGGATATATTATCTTACCCAAACCTTTGATTTGAGTATGGGCTATCGTCAAATCAAATCAGAACCAACAATATTCACAATGTTGTCTTACTCGTGGTTTTCCCTCGAGCATACACCATTATATTCTTTGGTCTGACCAATGCTATCACCGTGTTCACTTAACTATGGAATTCCTTTTATATGGAAACCCGGATGAATTGTTGTTGAGCCCATCGACAACATCCTTGTCTCCTCCATGATTTTGTTGAACATTAAGCTAGTGTTGGAAACTTTTGAAAGCATTTCTTCATGCTAGCTCATGAAGCATATGTTTGGATGTAAGAAGTGACTTCCTTTAATTCATGTGCATCTGATGCAAGTTGCCGCCATGAATTCGAGGAAGATTGTTTTGTTTCCTTTGGAATCATCCCAAATCAGTCATGCACACGTGCGAAGTATTCTGTAGTCTGGTGGCTTGCAACCTTCATTCTATATGTGTCCCTAGCACACTAAGCCACTGATTGACTTGTTCAAGGAAAAGAAGTCTATGCTTGGGATCTAATCCACGGACTTGCGTAAAGACTTCGATATCCTCGATGATGGTTCCCCACCTGAACCCGGTAGTGCTTACTTATAAGACTACTACGTGGCCATGCTTGTCTGGGACAATGTGTTCACATGTTTGTAGCAGAACCAGCTCATGTTTTGGAGCTTACTATCGTAGTTCATTCCCCGAGAATCTCGCAACGTCATCTCGTCGATTTGTGTTGCAAACTTTCGTTTTTCTTCCTAGACTCGATGAGTCTGGAATATTCTGACACCAACCAGATCTGAATCTCAGGCAGATATGATGGTTGGAACATTTCCCAAGAACTATAATATTGGTCTCGCGATAACCGGTAAAGTGGATGTCGTGGCCAACACACCCCGCCGGAAGACCTGTTATTGTAGTATCTTGATTGAAAAAGTTGGCCACCTCCCCATAAGGACTTCGTAGGATTTACTCCCTAGTCGTTCCTTATGGATTTTTGTGTTTCCGAAGTCCGACCTTTTACTTGATGTTCTAGATATCAAACCATAATTGTCTATGGATTACGCTAGCACATCAAGGAGAACATTAGAAGCGGAGTGCTAAATGTCTCTCGGTCGATCATCCAGATTTCGTTCCCTTGGCCTCGCTAAGGTGAAATCTGAGAAAGTGTTATCCTCCTTTGCATCTGCATCGTCCATCGCTATTCATCATGGTAGTATGTTGTGTTGTCAGCACCCTTGACACGGATGTTGATAAAACCTTGATGATTATGGAAATGCTCAAGTTCTTGAGAGCACGCACAAGCGCTACGTGTTATCATCGGCTCTAACTGGGATTCCTCTCAGTTTCCTCGGCAATGCTATGACCTTTTCAAACAGTGAACTCACTCTCTATTGTTGGGTTCTTCCCCAGTTACCAGAATCATTCCCAGCATTTGCATTTTGTTCCCAGCTTGCACCACCAATGTGCCATGCTACCATGGGTCTCTTCCATTTCCGGTGGTAAGCAAATTCATCCATTACGTTGTCTTCAACAAGGTAATCCACATCATCCAAGTCCGAGTATGCCATTCTACCGACCCCCTCCAAACGATCGCTCGAGAATTGCCTTAGGCTGGTTTAAAGAGTTTCAATGATCTCTGAATCAAAGGTAATTCTTTTTGCCACTTAAGGGGATATATCTACGAGTCACCATCCTTAAGGTGCCTCGTTGTGGTGTCATGGCAACTCAACTCCTCGCTGCGCTGACAACCGTTTACCACCCTGTTAAGTGTGGAATTGTAGTCTACCTGGTAAACCTCCGTCATTTGTTCCACTCCTTTCCGCTAGAGGTGTGCTTCGTCTCTCAGTTCAAGAGATGTTGCTATGTCTCATTCCGAGAGTTAATCCTGAGTTGTTCGACCTTCGAGAAGATTGATCCTTCTAGAGTTCCCTTCTCCTCTCGTTGTCATGTTGGTTGGAGTTCTCGGAGCAAGACATCAAGACAATGATGGTGATCGAATCAATGTTCTTATGAAGGGCAACCTGGATCGTGAAGATTGTGTTAGTTTGCGTTTCCCCTTCATCTTACCCTACGCTTGAATCTCGGGACGAGATTCTTGTTTAGTGGGGGTGAGTTGTCACATCCCTAGTTCTGGCCTGACCTATGCTTGCTTCCATCTGTGCATCATATTTAATTTTTTGAAACTTGAACTGAGGAATTTAGAAGCCTCAAAACCCTAAATAAAAGAAGGGCAAAAACCCTAAAATCTCATTCATTGTTCCAAAATGCTCTTCTTAAATGTTTGATAATTTTGGCAAAGGATTCTGGTCCCAACCAAAATATTGAACATTTTTAAGGACTTAATCTTGGGACTTTGAATTTAAATCATTAGCTATTTGAATTTGAATTATATTCATATAACTAGAATATAATTTCAAATACCCCTGAAATATTTTATGAGCTTTTGGAAAAGTCCATCTAGCAAAATAAAAATATTCAGAGGAGCTTTTGGCATTGTTTGAATTATTTTAAATTCAAAACAGTGGCAAAATAAATTTAAAAATAAAACAAACAGAACAATAAAACAGAGCAGAGAAAACTACCTGGCGCTCACCTGGCAGCCCAGCCGGCCCAGCTCCTATGCGGCCCAGCCCATCTGGGCCTCCCCTATCGTCTTCCTCCCTGCCTGGTGCCTCCTCCTCCCCCTGGACGTCTCCCGCAATGCCACGGAGACGCCCTCGACCCCCTCGACCGCTATCCCTTCTCTCTGCTCGCTCTAGCTCTCTCCCTCTCTCGATTTGGAGCACCACCAAGAGCCACCGGAGGGCGCCGCCGTCGCATCCATAGCCACCGGCCACCCCTCGCCCTTCCGCTGAGCTCAGGAGCTCCGCCTCGACCCCCTCTTCCTCCCCACCGATCCACGGCCCTCCGGAAGCCTTGCAACGTCGCCGCCATCGTCGTCTTCATCGTGGCCGCTGCGGATCTCCATCATCGACCCGTCGCCGTCCGAGCTTCCCCGAACACGCCGAGGCCACCACTGCACTCCACGTGAGCTCCTGATCATCCTCCCCCTCTCCGTTTCCTCTCTAGCATGCCGTAGCCGTCGCACCTCTCTCCCCCGACAGCACGCCGCCGCACGAGCTCATCGCCGACGAGGCTCCGGTGGCCATTCGGTCCCGTGCGTGCCTCCGTTGGGTTCGTGAGCTCTCATAGAACGTGTAGGTGCTAACCGTAGATCCTCCCGTGCACCGTGTCGTCGTTTTCATCGGCGCCCGAACTCCGGCCGTCGCCACAACCTCGCTTCCGGCGAACTCCGTCCACCCCGCACCCTTCCGTTGGTTCCCCTGGATGCGCGCGGCCACGGGCCACCTCCTGGTGCCCTTGGCGCGTCGATCCGTCGTCCCTGGCGCAACTCCGGTGAGCCATCGCCGCTCTGGGTCGTCGGCGTCGTCCAACCGCCGGCGAATCCGACGTGGCCGTCGTTAGCGGCTAACCCCCCCACACTAACCAACCCCCTAGGTCACTGACTCATGGGCCCCACGCCCCTAATTAATCACAGCTTAACTCCTGTTTAGTTTAAATTAATCACAGTGGCCCCACGCGTCGGCGTTGACCTCGCTGACGTGGCCTTTGACCGGCCCCACATGTCTGTGACTCCAGCCAGCGCTGTGTCACTGACCAGTGGACCCCACTGGTCGGTTTGACCCGGACCAGCCCCTGTTGACTCTGCTGAGGTCAGCATGACGCCATGCTGACGCAATATTCCTTTTCTGGAATTTAGTTTATTTTATAAATAATCAGGAAAATTCCAGAAATAGCTAAAACTTCAATAAATCATAGAAAATTAACCGTAACTCCAAATGAAATAATTTATATATGAAAAATTATCAGAAAAATTCAAGGAATCCATCTGCACCATTTTCATGCATGTTTGAACAATGTTTGTCCTCTGTTTTGGACAAAACAATAAAGGGCATTTAAATAATCATATATGGAGTTGGAATTTGAATCATGTATTCAAACCAACTTCATTTAAATCATAGCTAGGTGCATTAGCCCAAAACACATTCATATTGCCATGTCATAGCATGCATCATATTGTGCATTGCATTGATCGTGTTTCTTCTGTGTTTGCCGGTGTTGTTCCCCCTCGATAAACGTTGTACCGGCGATGTGATCGATGACACCGATGAAGAGCTATATTATCTTCAGAAGTGCCAGGCAAGGAAAACCCCCTTGTTCATTCCGATACAATCCTACTCTCTCGCTCCTGCTCTCTTTTACTGCATTAGGACAACAATGACATAATTGTTACTTGCTGCGGTAGTTGAACCCCTTTATCCTCTGCATGACCTGTCATTCCACAGTAAATAGATGAAACCCACTAGCATGAGTAGGAGTTGTTTGAGCCCTGTTGTGCCTACTCATTCTTGCTTGTTTGTCATGCCTGCTACTGCTTAGAGTTGTGTCAGGTCTGATTCATCCGGGATGAATTAGAGGTGTGTGAACATGTCCTACGGTGTGTGAGCTAAGCGTGTGAACACGATTTGGTAAAGGTAGCGGTGAGAGGCCATGTAGGAGTACATGGTGGGTTGTCTCATTGCAGCCGTCCTCAGGAACTGAGTTCTGTGTTTGTGATCCATGATTCAGCTACTACCACGCATTGGGCCCGAAACCAATGGACCCTCTCGGCTTCTTAATCACCCTTGTCCTCTGTCCAGGAGTTGCAAGTAGTTTCTGGTGTTTGTAGCCTACTGGAGGCCGTGGACAGCGCTGACCGTAGGGGTGGGCTGTGATGCGGTAGGTACGTGGCACGGTGTACCGGATACCCGTTAGGTATCTCGGGAACCCTGTTCACATCGTTTGGTGCTGTGAGCGAAACTCCGGCCGGATCTCCTCATGGATGGAACCCGAATAGGCGATAAACCTGGACTAGAGACTCGAGTGTTTAGGTAGGCCGTGGCCGACACCCACGTTGGGCTTCCGCTTGAAGGTTGCCGAGTACATGTCGTGTAAACGGCGGTAAGTGGTGAGAGCGTGTGTGAAGAAGTACACCCCTGCAGGGTTAACATCATCTATTCGAATAGCCGTGTCCGCGGTAAAGGACTTCTGGGTTGCTTATATCAGTTCATAGACAAGTGAAAGTGGATACTTTAAAATGCGCAAGATAAGCATGAGTGCTATGGATGGCGTTCTCGTAGGGAGACGGGAGCGGATCCATAGTGGTGTATTGATATGGTGAATATGTGGACTCGTGTGCGCCACCTCAAAAGAGTTACTTGCAATAGTAGATCAGGATAGCCACCGAGTCAAAGCTGGCTTGCTGCAGTTAAACCCCCACCATCCCTTTGTTGATAATGATGCATATGTAGTTAGTTCTGATGTAAGTCTTGCTGGGTACATTTGTACTCACGTTTGCCTATTTTATGTTTTTGCAGAGAGACTTCGGTCTCGCTAGTAGTACCGCGTGGACTTCGACGTTTAGCTTGTTACCTCAGCTACGATCTTGTGCCCTCGGCAGGATCTGGTAGATAGTCAGGCTTCTCAGCCTTTTTCATTTATAGATGTCTGTACTCAGACATGTTAGCTTCCGCTTGTGCTTTGATTTGTATGCTCTGAATGTTGGGTCATGAGACTCATGTTTGTAATATCTCGCTCCTCGGAGCCTATTGAATAAATACTTGAGTCGTAGAGTCATGTTGTGATGCCATGTTGTGTTTGCACATATCGAGCATATTGTGTGTATGTTATTGAAATGCTTGGTATGTGTGGGATCTGACTATCTAGTTGTTTATCTTTAGTAGCCTCTCTTACCGGGAAATGTCTCCTAGTGTGTCCACCGAGCCATGGTAGCTTGCTACTGCTCCAGAACACTTAGGCTGGCCGGCATGTGTCCTTCTTTGTTCCTGTGTTTGTCCCTTCGGGGAAATGTCACGCGATGAATACCGGAGTCCTGTTAGCCCGCTACAGCCCGGTTCACCGGAGTCCTGCTAGCCCAGTGCTACAGCCTGGATTCACTCGCTGATGACCGACACGTTCGATGCTGGGTCATGGATGCCTGTCCCTGTAAGTTAGTGCCACTTTGGGTTTACAACTAGCCATGTCAGCCCAGGCTCCTTATCATATGGATGCTAGCGACACTGTCATATACATGTGCCAAAAGGCGCAAACGGTCCCGGGCAAAGGTAAGGCGACACCCGTGGGAATACCGTGCGTGAGGCCGCAAAGTGATATGAGGTGTTACATGCTAGATCGATGTGGCATTGAGTCGGGGTCCTGACAAGTTATTTCCGTCCCCTGGCCCTCCAGGCCCTCTTCTCAGCGGCGTCGTCTTCCTCTCTCCCCGAGTACCAGGTGAGTTTTACGGTAGCTTAAACTCCAATATTTTCTGATCTTGCTCCTTTAGGCATGGATAGTAAGATGGTGTTGCACAACATGCCCTCTTCAATTTTTTATTTCGGGAGCTTGCTGAAAGAGCTATGCATGCTTTCTTCATAAAATTTCAGATCTGACCATGAAGGGACAATATCCATCAGCTAACTATGCAGTACGATGGTAAAAGCATATAAGAATTCAGTGCTCCATGATGATTCAAAAAATACAAGTAATCAACCCCTCCTTTTAAATTTGTTGCTTTGGTCTTTTGCTAGGTTTGAAGATGGGCTAGGTTCAAAGTTTGAAGATGAGCTAGTGTTGGGGATATAACTATTAGGTATGACCCGCCTAGGAGGGGCCGGGTTATACCTATGAAATACTCTTGAAGCCCAAGACCAAGGTTGAAGATGGCAGTTCAGTAAGGGCCCAAATCCCAGAAGCGACTTAAGGCTCGTAGAGATAAACCGCCATATGTACATGACTTGTATTGTAAGGCAAGAATAGTTAAGAGACAGAGCCGGACACTGTTTATGAGCCGGTCGGGACTCTGTGAGCCGCTGGGCATCGACCTCTGTATATAAAGGGACGACCCGGTGGCGGTTCAGGGCAAGTAACATCAGATCGAGAGCTAGGTCAAGCGATTTCCCTCCCTGGTAATCGAGACATAAGCAATCCCACTCAAAACTAGATCGTAGGCTTTTACCTTCACCGTAAGGGGCCGAACCAGTATAAACCCCATGTCCTTTGTCCCGATTAACCCCTTTAAGCTTCCTATTTGCGATGGCTCCACGACTAAGTCCTTTCACTAGGACATCTGACGTGACAATTCCATGACAGTTGGCGCCCACCATGGGGCCAGCAGACGGTGGATTTGAGTTCTTGAAGGGCAGCTTCGAAGGGCTCAAGGGATACGCTGTGGGACGGATGACCAAGAGTCGTCGCGGCAAGATCTACATTGACGATGAAGACTGGGGCTCCGAGGCCGGCTCAATTGAGTACGGGTACCGGGTCCCCTTCGGCGGAATCTACGTCTTCATTGGCAAGATTGGCGAGCCGGGCCCTGAGCCGGACATCTGTACCGACCACGTCGAGACGACTCAGCATGCGAGACCCGCCCGGGCTCAGCCTGCTATGAAGCGTGCCTTCGTGGGATGCATACACGGAGCGGAACTTCCTGATGGATCTGTATCGGCCAGTGAGACGGCCATCTAGTCTGATGGTGAGTCGTCCACAGGTGAGACGGATTCATTGTATCAATTAAAAGACGAGGGGCTTGGGGGTTGTTCCGATGGCAGCAGTATTCCGGACCTCCTTGAGCCGCCGAGCAGAGTTGGGATCTTCATGGCTGGCACCCAACCCATTCAAAATTCTACAATTGCGACAGCGATAACCTACGGGTCAGCGGCAGCCGGGGCAGGAGGCCCTGTGCGCCTGCCGGCTCAGGTGCTGATGGATCTCGTGGATAAGATGACAACTCTGTTAACGCTGCAGTCAACCCGGCAGATCAAGCTCAACATGATGCGGAAGTAGCACAGTTAAAGCTGGATATAGTACATGCTAAGGAAGACCTGGCGGCGAAAGATGTCAGAATGACTGCAGAGCGGGTGGCTCTGGACGCTCAGGATCAGCAGATTCAATCGCAGGCTTTCCAACTCACGATGGATCAAAATGCGTCAAACGAGGTCATGAGAAGGTACTAGAAGAGTCACTCCCGTCTGCCTTCGGTTTATGATCCTCGAAATCTCTTCCGAACTCCCGGGGCAGGGCCCAGTAATCCGCCGAAGGTAAACTGGGTTACAACACCCGGGGCTGGGATGCCAGTTCAGCAGCGTACGATGGAGCCTCCCCGGATGAATACTGCTCCACCTCAGTATGTACCAACACCGTCGGGTCATTATTCTAACCCGTTGGAGAACATGATCACTGCGGCGGCATGACTGGCGGCTCTCCCGGTGGAGGGCGACTCTCCGACGGCGGTTGAAACTCACAGGGTTAGAGAACTTCTTTAGACAGCTTTAGCACAGCAGGAGGCGTACTCATATAGCCGGGACATGATTCATTCAACCCCTTGTCCAAGACGGAGTCCGAGTTATAGCAGGCATATGGATTCAGCGGCCATTTCAAGCAACGCCCGGCGCCGTGACCAGCTGTGTGGGCATCACCCAACGCATGATGGAGCTCTTAACCTGGTGGATCATGGCAGAATACGTCAAGAGGCCGAGCGGGCGGCTCAGCAGGCGGCTTACTAGCCTTTTCCGGTTTATCCGACGACTTCTATTAAGGCAGGCGCGACCACCAGGACCGGAGGTGTCCCCTGTCTGGTGTCGGCTCTGCGTAACGAGCGTCTGCCCAAGGATTTCAAAGGGCCCAGAAAGGTGCCTAATTATATGACCCACTTACAGCTTGGGGGTGTGGATTAAAAGCTACGAGATGGCTATGGAGTTACTGGAGGTAAGTGACGCTGCGATGGCCAAGTACTTCACCATGATGTTGGATGGGACTGCCCGCACTTGGTTGAAGGGGCTACCGCCTAATTCCATCGGTTCATGGGCAGAGTTAAAAGCCCGGTTCACTCAAAACTTCAAAGATACATGCAAGCAGCCTATGTCAATTGTGGATTTGACTAATTGCAGGCAAGAGGAGGGTGAGCCCACGACCCATTGGATGTGCCGGGTCAAGTCCATAATACATTCTTCTGATAAGATAGATGCCGGCTCTGCAGTCTTAATGTTGGAGAAAAATTGTGGTTTTATGCCTCTAAAGATGAAGCTGGGTGGCTCAAGCGCGATTGTAATGACATGGGCCAACTGATGGCGGCTCTAGTCAAGTACGCCGACTCTGATAGTAACAAGGATCCCGAGTCTGATGATGAGAAGACAGGGAAGGGAAAAAGAACGACAACACCAAGGGTCTTCGGCATAACCCGGCAAATCAAGGAGGTAACAATAAACATAAGGCTGATGGTAGCTTGGAGTTTGTGGCTAACACCAATGCGTAGGGCAACAATCAGCGACATAAGGGGAGGCCACCGCCTCGGTCCGGCGGGTCAAGTCCCACGCTTGAGCAGTTGCTGAATGAGCCCTGTCCGAGACACGGCACCCCATAGACCGACCACTCACCTATGGAAGGACTGCACGATCATGAGGGCTTTTAAGAATTCCAACATGTTCGACTGTAATCATGGGCCGAGCCGCGGCTCAGGTGGCGGCGGTATTCATGGCCTGGGCGGCGGTTCAAATTCCAATTTTCAAAACTCTCAAGGTAATCAATGTGGTTATAATCAGC
The DNA here is from genome assembly GCF_018294505.1 of Triticum aestivum. Taxonomy (NCBI): domain Eukaryota; kingdom Viridiplantae; phylum Streptophyta; class Magnoliopsida; order Poales; family Poaceae; genus Triticum; species Triticum aestivum. The sequence continues at coordinate 380,628,994 of NC_057804.1, read as the reverse complement.
AATCTGGCCAGGGAGGTCAGCGTCAGCAGCAGCAGGATGGATACCAGAGTCATCCAAAGCAACTGAATAGTGGACAATATCACGTGTTTACCACCAGTTTGTGCAAACGGGACCAAAAGCTTCATAAGAGGGTTGTGAACGCTGTTGAGCCGGCAATTCCTCGTTATTTGAGATGGTCTGAGCAACCTATTATATGGAGTAGGGAAGATCACCCTCCCCGGGTTGACAATCTGGGTCACTTGGCCTTGGTGGTGGCACCTCAGGTTGGTGGATATAAATTCACTAAAGTGCTTATGGATGGAGGCAGTAGCATCAACATCCTCTATTATGAGACTTTTCGTCACATGGGTTTGACTGATAAAAATCTCAAGACTTCTAACGCTGTTTTTCATGGAGTGGTCCCTGGTAAGTCGGCGTACCCAGTGGATAAGATTGAGCTGGAGGTCGCCTTCGGAGATGAGCATGATTCTGGGGCTGAGAAGTTAACCTTTGAGGTGGTCAAAATCAAGAGCCCGTATCACGCCCTCTTTGGACGGCAGGCTTATGCCAAATTCATGGCACGGCCATGTTATGTTTATTTACAGCTCAAGATGCCGGGTCACAAGGGTACCATCACAGTGCATGGGAGCCAGAAGATAGCCTTGGAATGTGAGGAAGACGATGATGCTTATGCTGAATCTGTTTGTGCAACATACGAGTTGAAGTTCTACAAGGATAATGTTGACCCAGCGAACATGACGTCTTTGAAGAAGCCAACCACATAGCATGAGCCGGTAATGAAGTTTAAGTCGGCTGATGATACCAAGCTTGTCGATTTTGTTCCAGGCGACTCATCTAAGCAGTTCAGTATCAATGCAAATCTGGATCCCAAATAGGAAAGCACGCTCATTGAGTTAATCCATGAGAACTGGGACATCTTTGCATGGAAACCTTCTGACATGGCGGGTGTACCGGGAGAACTCGGTGAGCACACTCTCAATGTTGATCCGAAATTTAAGCCGGCCAAGTAGTTTCTTCGGCGGTTCAATGAAGAGAGGCGTAAGGACATTGGTGAGGAAGTGTCCCGGCTCTTGACGGCTGGGTTCATTATTGAAGTTTTTCATCCAGAGTGGTTGGCTAACCCAGTGCTGGTGCTTAAGAAGAACAACACTTGGCGTATGTGTGTGGACTACACAGACTTAAACAAGGCTTGTCCGGCTGATCCCTTTGCTCTCCCTCATATCGATCAAATCATTGATGCTACGGCGGGTTATGAGCGTTTGAACTTTTTGGGTGCTTATTCTGGTTATCATCAGATCAAGATGGCAGTTAAGGACCAGGAGAAGATGACTTTAATTACTCCATTTGGAGCCTTCTACTATGTGTCTATGCCTTTTGGGCTTAAGAGTGCCTAGGCGACTTATCAGCGATGTGTGCAGAACTGTCTTCACAATCAGATTGGGCGCAATGTTTATGCTTATGTGGACGACATTGTGGTGAAATCCAGAGAGAAGGAGACATTGATAGATGATCTGAAGGAGACCTTTGATAATCTCCGGGTCTACAAGATGATGCTTAACCCGGCCAAGTGTGTTTTTTGGTGTGCCTGCGGGCAAGCTTTTGGGTTTTCTGGTTTCCAACAGGGGCATTGAAGCTAACCCGGAGAAGATCAAGGCAATCACTGCTTTGGCTAAACCGGCGTGTATCAATGATGTCCAGTGTTTGCTTCTTTAAGCCGGTTCATAAGCCGGTTAGGTGAGAAGGCCATACCACTATATCATATGATGAAGAAGACGAACGACTTCGTCTGGAGTGATGCTGCTAATACTGCCTTTGAAGACTTGAAGAGACAGCTAGCTGAGCCGCCAGTCCTTGCTACTCCCATTGATAAGGAGCCCTTATTGTTATATGTGGCTGCTAACACACGTGTCGTCTATGTAGCCATTGTGGTGGAACGCAAGGAGGCTGGCAAGGAGCATCCGGTTCAACGACCGGTTTATTACATCAGTGAGGTACTTATTGAACCCAAGCAAAGGTATCCACATTGGCAGAAGCTCGTTTATGGGGTGTTTATGGCAAGCCGGAAGCTTAAGCAATATTTTCTGGGTCATCCCATCACTATGTCAGTTCTGCTCCTTTAGGAGATATCATCCAAAACAGAGAGGCCACAGGACGAGTAACCAAGTGGGCCATTGAACTTGGGCCTCATGGTTTAAAGTATGTGCCACACACTGCTATCAAGTCTCAAGCACTGGTGGACTTCATCAACGATTGGACAGAACTGCAGATGCCTAAAGAGAAGCCAGACAACACGTATTGGACTATTCACTTTGATGGGTCCAAGCAATTGGAGGGTTCGGGGGCTGGAATTGTTCTAGCTTCCCCTCGAGGTGAAATTTTTTGTTATGTGCTACGGTTGATGTTTCCCTGTACTAACAATGCAGCTGAGTATGAGTCCTTACTCCATGGTCTTCGGATGGCTAAGGAGATGAGTTTAAGCTAGGTAAGGTGTTTTGGTGACTCAGATTTGGTGGCTCAACAAGTATCAGGCAAGTGGGATTCCAAGGATCCTGTCATGGCGGCTTATCACCGTGAAGTTGATGCCACTGCTGGACATTTCAAGGGTTACCAAGTGGAGCACATTGACCACAGAAAGAATGAGGCGGCTGATGCCTTAAGCCGGCTGAGCTCTCAGCGTAAGCCGGTGCCGCCTAATACTTTCTTGGATATTTTGCATAACCCTTCTGTCAAGTTGCCTACAGAGGAAGACTTGGCTGTTCCTGACTCGGAAGCACAATTGGTGGCGGCTCTTCAAGTCATCCCAGATTGGACAGTGCCATACTTGGCTTACATGACCCGGGGCAAGTTGCCTGAGGATAAAACCTTGGCCAGGCAGATAACCCAACGGTCTAAGTTAATGGCAATTGCCAATGGTGAGTTGCATCATCGCAGTGTCACTAGGGCGTTTCAGCGTTGTGTTTCTCCTGAGGAAGGTCAAGAAATTCTTCGTGAGATTCATGAAGGGGACTGTGGCTATCATGCCGGTTCAAAGTCCCTTGTAGCCAAGGCTTTCCGTCATGGATTTTATTGGCTGACGGCTCATGCTGATGCGGAGGATCTGGTCAGTAAGTGTGACGGTTGTCAGAAGTTCTCGAGACGTGTTCACGTGCCGGCTCAAGAGTTGAGGATGATTCCAATTACTTGGCCGTTTGCAGTATGGGGGCTTGACATGGTTGGGCCTTTCAAAAGGTCCAAAGATAAAAAGACCCACCTCTTGGTGGCGGTTGACAAGTTTACAAAGCTGGTTAAGGCAGAGCCAGTTAGTAAGTGTGATGCAGCCACGGCGGTGCAATTCATGAAAAAGGTGATTTTTCGTTTTGGTTTCCCACACATCATTATAACTGATAATGGCACTAATATGTCCAAAGGCGCCATGGAAGAGTTTTGTAAACATGAGCATATTCGGCTTCATATTTCATCGGTGGCTCATCTCCAGTCCAATGGTCAAGCTGAAAGAGCCAATTAGGAAATCTTGAAAGGCATCAAGCCCTGGCTTTTGGTTCCCTTGCAACGGACGCCGGGTTGTTGGGTTGAGGAGTTACCCTCTGTGATATGGAGCATCAATACTACTCCTAACAGGTCTACGGGTTATACGCCTTTCTTCATGGTTTACAGAGCCGAGGTGATTCTCCCTAGTGACATCCGTCATGACTCGCCCCGCATGGCGGCTTATGTTGAGGCGGACAATGAACAAGCGCGTTAGGATGCACTTGACTTGTTAGATGAAAAGCGTGACTTGGCAGCAGCTCGTCCGGCGATTTACCAACAGGACCTGCACCGCTATCATAGCCACCGGGTTAAGTCCAGAACCTTTCAGGAAGGTGATTTGGTGCTCTGGCTCATCCAGGATCAAACTGATGCACACAAGTTATCCCCACCTTGTGAAGGGCCCTTTGTGGTCAGCAAGAACTTGAACAACCACTACTAGGGAAAACCTTATACACAAAATCTTAGTAGTAGCGCGGCTCAAATAGAAGCGCTACTGCTAAATAGTAGTAGCGCGGGCATGCAAAACTCGCTACTGACACGGCGTTAGCAGTAGCGCGCGTGGAACAACCTGCGCTGCTACAAATATCGACCGACAGTGTCCTCCAACCTACATTTAGCAGCAGCGTGTTGTCACGACACGCGCTACTGCTAAATCTATAGTAGTAGCACGCTTTTTCTGAGGTCGCTGCTGCTAATTTTCAAATTGGGCCACAATGTTGGTCCAGCTTAGCAGTAGCGCATGTGTCGAAAGTGCACTGCTGCTACTTTCTTATCAGTAGTACGTTTTACGTCCCGCGCTACTGCTAAGCCGCACCAACCCACCACCTTTCCCCACCCGTCCTCCCCTCCCCCATCTCCTCTCTTCCCTTTCCCCTGCCTCCCACATCCTCCCTCTCTCACTCTTCTTCTTCCTCAATACTTCTCCCCCATTACTCTCCATCTCCTACCTACCTTTCTCTCTCTTCATTACTCCTAGCTAACTACACCACCTCCATTAATGCATCTCCTTTCTCTTTTTATTTCCCCCTCCACTAGTTGGAGTTGTCTCCTCCCAAATTAGCTAGCTGGGTAGATGTAGCATTTAGTTAAGTGACCTATTTGCCCCCTAACTAGATCTATCTTTGTCAAGAAGAGCTTTGTGCACTTTTGATCTCCCTACATCATCATCTCCACCGTGTGCTCAATCTCGAGATAGAGGTGATTAAAATTTCATGGTTTTGCAAAATGGAAATATGTTTATGTGTGTGTGATATGATAATTGGGAGATATGATGGAAATTGTGTGTGTGGCATGAGTTGACGCCAAATTGTGCTTTTGAGTTGCCTATGTTTTGCCGAAATGTCGATTTATTTCCGTTTCGGTGAATTCCGGGTAAACTCTAGATCTATATATGTCCTATTTTTAGGGAAGGTCATGCCAAATTTTTGTATGACTTTGATGCATGCACGCATTTTTATAATAAATTTGTTTATTATTAGCATGCAGACGTTCACGATGGTCAGTGGAATGATGGTGGACAGGTGGTTGTGGTCGGCGATGCAGGACATGAAAGAAAATAACCGGACAGAGGTTTTATGTCCGTGTCAAAAATGCAAAGGAATAGTTTGGCTCGACCCCCATGACGATGGTCGTGTCGAAGCGCACCTGCTCATGACTGGTTTCATGGATGGCTATACTCGGTGGATAATTGAAGATGAAGATGACGATGTTGAGGACGCCGACGAGGCAGACAATGACGACACGGGGCAAGACAAAGAGATGATCGATAATGGCGACGGGGAAGAGGCCGGACATGGCGGCGGAGAAGGGGTCGGACATGGCGGAGGAGAAGGGGCCGGACATGTCAGCGGAGAGAACATGGACTCCACGCAGCAGAGTTCATCGGTACTAAGTTCAATAGTGCGGGACCCTCATGTTCAAGCACTGCTTCGCAAGGAGACGAGTACTGAGAGAGCTGCTTCTAGAGAGGAGGTTAAGCTAGAGCAACTGGTGGTAGACTCGAACACTCCATTGTATGATGGTTGCAATCCTGAGGTGACCCGCTTGAGTTTCGCGCTCCAACTCCTAAAGACGAAGGCTAAAAACAAATGGACCGACACTAGCCTCGATGAGCATCTCAAGTACCTAAAGGATGTTCTTCCCGCGAGGAATCTTTATCCTACTAGTGTTGATGAGGCCAAGAAGATCGTGTGCCCTCTTGATCTGCCGCACGTTAGATACCATGCATGCATCAACGATTGCATGATTTATTGAAGGAGCACACGGAAAAAACAAGTTGTCCGGTGTGCAATACTTCTCGATACAAGAAGGCCGAGAAGAAATGTCCCCAGAAAGTTGTATGGTACTTACCGATCACTCCCCGTCTCCAGCGGTATTTCATAGATCCCAAGGAAGCAAAACTAATGCGCTGGCACGCGGAGAGGAAGAAGCCCGATAATGGAGATGATCCGAAGCTGAGACACGTCAAGGATGGAAGCCAGTGGAGAGCGTTGAACAGCTTCTATCGGTATTTTGAATGTGATGCAAGGAACATCATGCTCGACGCGTGTACTGATGGCATGAATCCATTTGGCAACTAGAACACCAACCATAGCACATGGCTTGTGTTTGTATGGATGTACAACCTCCCTCCTGGTTGTGCATGAAGTCAAAGTACATTCACATGAGCATGTTGATTCAAGGGCCAAAACAACCAGGAAATAATATTAATTTGTATCTGGGGCTACTTCAAGAGGAGTTAGACACGTTATGGAAAACACCGGCCAAGACATGGGACGCCAGCAAAAGCGAGTATTTCTACATGAGAGTTGCGCTGATCACGACGGTGCACGACTATCTCGGTTACGAATATGTAGCAGGCCAGGTGTGCCATGGATATGGCGGATGCACGCAGTGCATGGATGATACGACGTCTCAGCAGCTAATGTCAAGGAAAGATGGCGGGTCTGGTAAAATCGTGTACATGGGGCATCGAAGATGGCTCGAATAGGACAACCCATGGAGAAACCGTGGAGATCTATTCAATGGTCACGCTGAGCATCAAGGACCTCCACGTAAGCGGAGAGGCGCCGAAATCGATGAGCTGTTGAAAAACTGGAAGGAGTGCCCCGCATTTGGAAAGACGATGAAAAAGGCGCCGGAGCCGCTGCTGAAGGTATGGAAGACGAGGTCTGTGTTCTAGGACTTGGGGTACTGGCACAAACTCGATACACCTCATTGCCTTGATCAAATGCATATCTGTAAGAATGTCCTTGAGAGCTTGCTCGCGACACTAATGAACATGCAAATAAGACCAAGGATGGGCCGAAGGCAAGAAAAGACTTGCAAGATTTGAATATCAGGGAAGATCTGCACATGCCGCCCCATAAAAAGTCAGACGAGACAGAGACGGAGACAGAGGCACGGGAGAAGAAGGGCAAGAAAATAAAGAAAGAGGATTATTGCCCCCTTCTTGCTTCACCCTAAGTAAGGCTGAGATCGATCTATTCTTTAATTGCCTTACCGGAGTCAAAGTTAGTTCCGGTTACTGTGGAAAGATAATCAGATATCTAGACACAGACAAGAAAAGGTTCAGCGGGTCTGGAAGGTGTGCCCAAGAAAAAGGACAAGAAGAGATCGGGGAAGATAACTGCCTCCAAACAAGCCAGAGCACATAGCAGCCAGACGATGGATTCTGAAGAGCGTGTACCCATGAAAGGTCCAGCCATGTTCCATCCCACGGGCGAGCCGATGCTACTGCCAAAACCGCTGGAGGGACTATCAGGGGATCTCAGGAGACTGCACGACCATCTGCTGTCGACTGAGAAAATCCTACTAGCCTCGAAGGATCTAGGATATCCAACATACGCGGCTTGTGTGCCTGAGGTGAAGTGCTACATCGACACACGGCCCGCGGAGGTGTTCTTCCTGCGGTTTGACCATATCTTTGAGATGTTTTTGACAAGGCGGCTCGATTATACAATCGTCTGCCTTTTTGCGCTACATATGAGCTCCGTCATGAAGAGACAAGAAGTCTCACAAATCTGTGTGGCAGATCCGCACTACATACACGAGTCTTTCTTGAGTCTCGACGACTTTGAGCGTGAAACTGCTAGGGACTACCTCCAAAACTTCATGCTACAAAATAAGGACCAGGAAATTGTCCTCCTGCCTTATCATCCAAAGTAAGTCAATTCCGGACAACCCTTTCATACATTTCAATCATTCCTTCTCGCTCATATGGAGAATAATTTGAGGTGTCTTTTCCCCGCAGCAACGGGCGCGCCGGCCTTATCGTTCTTTACCCACAAGTCTCCCACACCATGTATTTCGACCCTTCCAGAGACTACGAGAAGAAGGACTACACCCACATAATGAATATTCTAGATGATGCTCTCCAAGGCTTCAGCATTAGAGGTGGCCACATGCAGATCAGGAAACAAAGGAACAAGAAGATGGGTTTCACGCATAAAACTAACTTCTGTTGCATCCAAGTCCCAAAACCAAGCAAGAAAGATGGGTTCTACATCCTCCATCTCATGATTGAGTTCAGCACGGATCACCAAAAGCTTCGCATGACAGGCATAAATGATGATCATATCCACAAGTGGGTAGATCCTCATGGACAAGTGGATTATATACTCAGAAGAGATGACTTCTTTCGCATCCAAAGGGACATTGCGATGATCATCATGAAAGAAGTCATCGATGAGAAGGGGATGTTCCACCATGGCCCTATATCGTGAGCTGACGTCCGAACTCGCATAGGCATGCAACGTCACGACCTTATGCCGTTCAAGATGCTAGGGTCCATCCTGGATGATATGGAAGGATGGAACTTCTAGTGATTTATGATGCCAATGCTGATGATATGTGTCGGTTGAACTTGTATACTTTATGTAGCGATGAAACTTTGTGATGTCCACGGTCCCTACCGAACTTGCGCAACGCTACTTTGTTAGTTTGGGTACGATGACATGCGTACCTCTAGTTAATTAGTTTGCATACTGTATGTTGCATCTAGTTGCTAACCCTTTCTTTTTCGTGTTGCTCTAGTATATTTTGTTGCATATGATTGTACATCCTCTTGATGAAGATGCATCTCTAACAGGTACCTAGCTTCTTGATGGAGAGATGGCAGTGCTACGTCGTGTACAAAGGGAAGGTTCCGGGGGTTTACAACGAGTGGCCTGAGTGTCAAGCGCAAGTGAATGGGTTCTCGGGCGCCAGCCATAAAGGCTTCAAAAGCAGACAAGAAGGAGAATCTAGTTACTTGAGGTTCACGCTAGCACGAGAGAGGACTCATAACCGCCGCCTCATGTACTGCATAGTTCCGCTCTCACTCATAGTGATAGCTCTTCTCGCGTATACCTTTGTTTAGATGGATGACGTTGTAGTTGCAAGTATTCGAGACTTGCATGTATCGCTATTTTCAAGATGATGACAAGATACCACTTTGTGTTGGATGATGATTATGATGAGACTATCTGTATGTATATGCTATGATTACATTTGTGGTCTCGCAGCGATTTATATGTGTATCATGATGACATCTGTATGTGCTAAAGATTCTTCTATAAAGCCTGTACAAATACAAAACAAATATGTAGAAAAAAAAACTATTAAAATTAGCAGTAGCGAGTGAAGAAAAGTTAGCAGCAGCGCGATAGTAGCAGTAGCGCGCACCAGAGAAGCGCGCTATAGCTATTACCAGTAGCGAGTTCCTGGGAAGAATGCTGCTGCTACACTTGTATAGCAGTAGTGCGGGCTAGCACGCGCTGCCGCTATAGGTTAGCTGTAGCGCCTTATTAGTAGCTTCGTGTCCCACGCTACTGATATACCTAGAACCCGCACTGCTGCTAGGCTTTTCCCTAGTAGTGAACGGGTCATACTACCTTATCGATGTTCGAGAGCATAAAGACTCACGTAAGTCAGAGGAGGAGACCCGCGGCTGTGGAATATCGCTCATTTTCGGCCTTACTACACTTGAGTCACCGGCTCTCATGATGTACATATTTTGACGATGTATATATTATGATAAGTAATAAAGCAGGACCTCTGTCCTTTTTCATCCTCAAAGGTAATATGTCATTATCATTGTAATTTCAAATGATCACTTGGGGGTTGATCGTATTCGAATCCAACTTGATCCGCTTGATCCGGCTTATGATCGTATTCAAATCTAGTCGTTAAACCTTAGGATCACTAGGAGGCTTCCTGTTCAAACATAGGTCGTATTCGGACCAAAGAGAACATAACTGTCGGTACCCTCTTGACCGGCACACTGCCGAGCTCACTAGGGGGCTTCTTGATCATATTCGAATCACAGCTCAACCCCTTTTGGGAACTGACTTTGATCGTATTCGAATTAGAGTCGTTAAAAAACTCTCAAGGTCATTAGGGGGCTTCCTGTTCAAACATAGGTCGTATTCGAACCAAAGAGAACATAGCTGTCGGTACCCTCTTGATCGGCGCAACGCCAAAGCCACTGGGGGCTATATGATTGTATTCAAATCCTAGCTTAACCCCTTTGGAACGGTTTACTGATCGTATTCGAATCAGAAGCCTTGAATTTTTGCATTCTATTTGGTTTAAGTTTTATTTGAAAGAAGCCTTTCTTTTGACTTGAGACTTTTTGTTCAAAGATCTAAGTGGAAGCGTGGTTTAAATTTAACCCGGCTTGATTTTGGATGATAAGTTGCCAATATAGGAGAATCATCATAGCTTTGGGGGGTTGGTTTCCAAAGATTGGGTTGTCACCCTTACTGTTCAGGTCATATAAACCAACAGTACAAATCAAAAGATCACATGTATGATATTATAGTTGTGTTTCAAAATTATATGTCACAATAGGCTTACCTGTGATTCTTTTATATATCAAGATGTCATAACCCGCCTTGCGGTAAACCGCCAAGGGATCTTGTGATCTATTTCTGTGTGCGGGTCAGTTAAAAGACTTGGTCAAGCATGAGGAAAACAGGTGATAAGTATAACACGGGTGAACATAAGATGGCGGTTTAATAGTATTGAGCACCAAAACTAGCACGATGGCACGACAAAGCAAAGTTATTTCTACTCTTTCACATGACTCCACGAGTCCGAATGGTTAATATTGTTTTTCAAAGCACATCACAGGTATGAGCCGCCTGGCGGATTAATTCTCGTGTTGACCTGAAGCATCCGGGTCAGCCCTCCCCGCTTCTTCGCCTTGTTCCCTTTTCTGGAAGGTTGATGATAAACAGTCAATGCCATTCAAAGCTTCAAATTCAGCTTCATCATCAATTAGTCCGGTCTAGTCAACTTCAGGGGTGAAGGTATGCTTACGGAGTGGGGGGATCAGGCTGGTCACTTTGTAATGTGGAGTTGGAATTCTCTGGTTCTCCGCGTCATAGCCTGGCTGGTACTTGGTGAGATCCGCTTCATCATCTATCAGGGTGGCCACGAGGCGTATCTCCTTCACACAAGTGGCGAAGTCTTCCTATTCAAAGGGAGTGCCGTCCTCCTTAAGGCTTGGATAACCTATGGCGATGTCGGCCGAGTCTAACTCCGGCAACCAAGCGTTGGCCCGGCTTAAAGCAACCACAGCTCCGACTCTTGCAGATGATCGCCTTAGCTCGGTGAACCACTGGGGCAGCACAGAAAGCTTCATTAATACATCCGCCAGGAGGGTAGGAACTTCATTCGACAGGGCCACTATGGCTAAGGCACACTGAGACCCGGTGTAGAGTTGTTCCACCAATGTGTAAACAACCTTCAGCTTTATCAGTATGTCCTGATTCAGATTTGAACTCATGGGGCCTGCATAAAACAATGTCAGGTGAGTTAATGACAGGTTATATGATTACTAGAAAGATTCAAATATTTGACACTTGCAGGGCGACTTACCAAAGATGGCTGAGACCATCTGAGAGACATGGCGTTTTAAGCCGGATAATTCACCGGTCGTCTCTTCAAGAGCCGCCTCCGCCTTCTTAGCTTGATTGATCAAAGCAATTTTTTCACCAGCCCAGACCTTTTTCTCCATTTCAAAGTCTTTCTTTAGTTTCTCTTGTTCAGAAACGCTGAATTTAAACTTGGAGTCGGTTCTTTGGGTTTCCGTCTCTTGGGCTTCAAGGCGGTTCTTCAAATCAGATACTTCTGATTCAAGTTGACTAGTGGTGGCTTGTACAATACCGGGTCAAAATCAGGACTATGATGATGCAATATTATGTCCCAAGCCTTTTGCAAGCAACAACACTTGGCACTTTGGGGGCTAATATCTACCGAAGAATTTTACTTCAAGTGGCGGTTCATGACAGTAAGTCCCAAACACTTTGCAAGCAAGAGTACTTGGCACTTGGGGGCTAATGCATATTGATGTTCAAGCTTTTCAAGTACGTTATTCTATACAACCATATGAAGGACCGGCTCAACCATGCGGATTAAGCCGCCCCTTGGGGACTACGGAGTAAGCCGGATTTCTTACATATTTTATCCAAATATATTACTAATGTCACTAAGTTTGTTTCTAAGTCTACAGCGTATTCATCATAAGCAATAGACTTGGGGGCTGGCATAGTAAGGATAAATGAGTGCAGATAAAAGATTGTACCTCAAACTTCTGGTGCATCTGCTTCACCATATTAATTTCAGTGTCACGACTGTTGAGCACCTGGCTTATATAGCCAGAAAAAACCTCTCCAATACTCATATGAGTATAATCAGCAACATCAAGCTTGACCCTGCGGCGTTCCAGAAGCTCGTCGTTGGCGGAACACTTGGCCAGTACGGTTGGCCTCCCCGGCTCAACATAGCTGGTGTTGGTGATCTCGACATCAGGAACTTGAGGATCATCCGTCCTGACTGGGCTAGGGATTTCCGGGTTTTCAGAGCAATCGGCGGCTCGCTCGGCAGGCGGGTTAGCATTGGGCGTTGGCGTGTCATGAGCTGGCTCAGGTGGCGGCTCATGAGTTGAGGTTTCAGGTGTGGCCGTTCCAAGTTCTGGCTCTTTGAAGATTGGCTCTTCGGCCGGCTTATTCTTCTTCACCTTTTTGTTGGGCTTGGCTTTTCCGCTGCATAAGATTAAAAGGTCAGTGCAAGTACGATGAATTGAAATGAACACAGGATAAGGAGGTTATCATTACCCTGGAGCGGTCTTGAAAGCCGGCAAATTAGACTGCATTGAGTCGCCGGAGGAAGGTGAAGTTTCTTGATAATTCAAGTCAGAAGGATTGAGTGGTTGACGAGTGAGACCCGCCAAAGGATAAAAGAGATTTGAATCAGAGGTGACCTCGTTCCGGCGCTTCCTTGGGGTGTTTGGTAAGCCGGAGGAGAGCTCCGCATCCTTGCTGGTCCGGGTCTGCCTCCGGCTCTCATGAATCTGTCGCTTCAAAAGAAATTGAGGATCTTGATAAGCTAAGGGATGTGAAAATCTTACTTTCCGGGTTACTATGCGGATTTTCTGTCTTGGCAAAGGCTCGGAGTCAGAGGAAATGATAGTTACCTCTTCATCCTTGCCATGGCTTGTTCCTGTGTCCTCCTGCTGATAATCAGTGTCAATAAGATGGTTAAAAAAGGAGCCAACAGAGTCAAGGGCTACCTCCGACTCAGAAGAATCTTCTAGCCGAAGGAAGTCAGAAGTGGTGGCCTTCTTGCCCTTCTTCTTTGCAGCCTCTTTCTTGGCGGCTCTCCTGGCCTTCCTGGCCTTCTTCGCAGCTTCATGATCATATTTAACCTTCCAGAATTTGTCACCAGCCTGTGAAAATTAACAAAGGTATGGGTATAGATAAAAACATCAAAAAATGAAGGTAATTTATTCAGATGGGCGGCTTACCGCTGGAGCCGGGTTAGCTTCACAGAAGGGGCTTAAGCCCACCTTACCACAATCTGCTAGGCTCTCGTTCAAAAGCAACTCCGTCATGTCATTGATGACATCTTCAGGCAAATCATCAGGGCTGTGCTGCAGAGGATCATCTTTCTTGCCTGTGTAGGTGCACATCAGGCCGGGGCGGCAGCTCAAGGGAATAAATCGCCAGGCGAGCCAAACCCGGACTAAATCAATGCCATTTAGCCCGTTCTCCAGAAGAGCCTTGATCTTAGCAAGGGTGGGGCGAGCGTCTTGCATTCGACGGCTGTTATCTTGTTAGGAAGTGGATGTTTGGACTCCAGTCGCAGAGCATGAAAGCCGGGCAGAGGATTTTCATCAGCCAGAGAAGTGTCTTGACAATAGAACCATGTCTGATTCCAGTCTTTGGGATGACTCGGTGGGTTGCATAAGGAAAAATTACGTCTCTCCATCATTGGATCGAGACAGCACCAAGTTCCAAGCTTTGGCCGTTGGCACACTCATTCTAGCAGTTCAAGTAAAATAACTCTCTGAAGAGTAGTATGTTGGGTTCTTCTCTACTTCACTGAACACTTGAAAATTGCAAATGTAAGACACAGAATTGGGTCCGATGTCTTGAGGACGGAGGTCAAAGAAGTGCAGGACGTCCCTGAAGAATTTTGAGCCGGGTGGTGAAAAACCCCGGTTCATATGGTCAGTGAAAACGATGACCTCCCCCGCTTTGGGCTGAGGAATTTCTTCTGTCGGGTCAGGAGCACGGTAGGACATCACTTCCTTCTTCGGCAGATAACCAGTCTTAACAAAATCATCAAGAGTGTTGTCTGTGACGATGGATTTGACCCAGTTGCATGAAGTGGGTGCTTTCGGTGCCATTGTGATGAAATTCTAAGAAAGAATAAAGATTTCCGGTTCAAATTTAAGCCGGAGAAAAATATTATAGTGTATATTCAAGATGGCGGCTTATAAAGGGGCCTAATGGTATAAGGATAATTGTGTGAGTTTTTTTAAGCCACCATGACTAGTTCAAGCAGTTAAGTTATCTAAAACCGCCATGGGCGGTCAAGAGTGTCAATTGAGCATTGCCTTTTAAGCCGGTAATAAGAGTCGCCATGGTTAGGGGGATCTAACAAATACAGTTTTTGCCTAAGTGTGCATAAAAAAGTTTCACAGATTGCAGCTGTTATTTTGGATCAAATGGCTGTTCAGAAAAGAAAATATTCTAGACCTAAAAACATGGTACAGAGGAGTTCATGAGTTCCAATGAAGCTTCTTTGCGAGAAAGAGGGGTCTGCTAGTATCAAAAATGGACGCGAAACAACTACCGTATAAATTCCATACTATTTTTGGATCAAATGAAGCCGCGATGGAAGAACTACGAAGACACTGTGATGAAAGCACGAAGAACACAGAGGAACCCACGAACCCTAATGAAGATCTAAGGTGCGGGAAGTTGAAGACTTACAGCAGCAGATCTACTGCGGAGGGGGGCCGCCGTTCTCTAGACTGATTCAGGTCGATGCAGCGGCCAAGGTCGAGGAAGACATGGTGCGCTGCGGCGGTGGCGGAGCTTGAGTGGCAGTAGGGTTGGGAGAGGAAGAAGATGAGGAAGGGGAGAATGAGAAGAGACCTAGTGGTGCTTATTTATAAGGGAAGACTGATGAGTGGATGCGAAAAATGAGGAGGCCAAAGACATAGTTATCTAGCCGCAAAGACGCCTTGATTTTTCGGATGGTCATTAAGATAAAAGATCCATTGAGATATGTTGGACAAAACGTGCATTTATGGCAGGTGGCATCATGGCGGGTTACCACAAATCCAAAGGATGATGTCATGGCGGGTTACAAAAATTTCATAAGCAAAGAGCAGAAGATTTTTCTTAAGTGTCAAAGATTGACATGAACCACTTCAAATCAATCTCGGGCCTAATTTTGGGGATATAACTATTAGGTATGACCCGCCTAGGAGGGGCCAGGCTATACCTATGAATACTCTTGAAGCCCAAGACCAAGGTTGAAGATGGCGGTTCCGTAAGGGCCCAAAGCCCAGAGGCGACTTAAGGCCCGTAGAGATAAACCGCCATATGTACATGACTTGTATTGTAAGGCAAGAATAGTTAAGAGACCGAGCTGGAGACTGTTTATGAGCCGGACGGGACTCTGTGAGCCACTGGGCATCGACCTCTGTATATAAAGGGATGACCCGGCGGCGGTTCAAGGCAAGTAAAAGATTGAGAGCTAGGTCAAGCGATTTCGCTCCCTGGTAATCAAGACATAAGCAATCCCACTCAAAACTGGATCGTAGGCTTTTACCTTCACCGTAAGGGGCCGAACCAGTATAAACCCCGTGTCCTTTGTCCCGATTAACCCCTTTAAACTTCCTAGTTGCGATGGCTCCACGACTGAGTCCTTTCACTAGGGCATCTGACGTGACAATTCCACGTCAGCTAGGTTTAATCTGCTTGTTCCATCTACTTAAAACAATTGCCTGTAAGAAATTGAGCAAAATAAATTCATTTGGTTCTCACATTATTTTTGCACCTGATCAGATTTAACGGGGTGAGGCTGCCCATCATCAGTTAGGCTACATATTCACAGATCAGTAGAATCCAGTTATGAACTTACTTACTGCCATGGTCAAGGCAGCTGACCTTAACACCTAGTAAAAGTGTGTAATCTTTCTCTGTAGGTTTTATGTGTGTTCTTTCTGTACATCTGTTGACGGATCCAGCAGACACAGGAGTCTTCAAATCAAAGAAGCACCTAAGATTTTATGGAGGCTACAAGCATAGGCGTCTGAAGGAGTTACAAATGAGTTTGAGTTCATATATCAAAAGGAGTTTAGAGGTGAGAAATTTCTTTCTAGGTCCATACAAACTCATCTCATAGTGTCATACACAAACACATTGATACTGTGATAGACTGTTTATATGTAGAGGTGCAATTCAAGCAGCAGTAGCCAGCCATATATTTGCCTACTTAAGTGTAGGAAAAAAATGTATACCTTGCAGTTGAGATCATTTAGAAAGTTTACTATGATTATGTCATATATTGCATACCTCATGCAATTGTACCTGCACATATAATCGATTAGTTGCTCCCTTTCTGTTTCTTACTCTTGGACATCATTTTTGGTGGACATTGTCTTGGGTCATGAGGGTGATCTTTCTGCATGTGCTGCGATGGTCAGGACATGGTGAGCCTTCGTTAAGCACACTAGCATTGGTTGCAAGAGACCAACACCATGAGCTAGTTTCCTTCCTTGCTTCGTTCACAAGTGTAAGTCAAATAATAGCAAGGCAAGAACTAGAATTTCACCTAATAGAATGTTTTTTAAATCATTCTGTTTTGCTTTAAGGAAACAACACAACATATTTATTCATAGTGGAATTTGATGATTTTGATTGGCATTTCTAGCTAAAGAAAGAGAATAAAATACTTCTAATAATATCACTAATTTTATGTGCGTAGTAGAGTAGGAAGAATTGCAAGACTTTGTATAAATTTTTTGAATTCTTCTCAAGCTGAACGCATAATATGCTAAAGCAAATGATTTATGTATTGTTTTGTAGGAGTTTGGATTATTTGAGAACCTCTTTTAGGAGTTTGGAATACTCTAAGAAATTACTTTATGAGTTGAGTGTACTCTGAGTGCCACATGTACCAGTAGCACGCCGCGACTGTTGGGGAACGTTGCAGAAAATTAAATTTTTTCCTACGGTTTCACCAAGACCCATCTATGAGTTCATCTAAGCAACGATTCAAGGGAGTGAGTTTGCATCTACATACCACTTGTAGATCGCGTGCGGAAGCGTTCGAGGGAACGGTGATGATGGAGTCGTACTCGATGTGATTCAGATCACCGATGACCAAGTGCCGAACGGACAGCACCTCCGCGTTCAACACACGTACGGAATGGACGACGTCTCCTCCGTCTTGATCCAGCAAGGAGGAAGGAGAGGTTGAGGAAGACAGCTCCAACGGCAGCACGATGGCGTCGTGTTGGTGGAGAAGCAGTACTCCGGCAGGGCTTCGCCAAGCTCGTGACGGAGGAGGAGAGGTGTTGGGGAGGGGAGGGGCTGCGCCTTGGGTTGTGTGTTGCAGCCCTCCCCTCACCCCTCTATTTATAGGGGAAGGGGCAAGGGGGGCCGGCCCCTCTAGTTGGGATCTAAAGGGGGGCGGCGGCCAGGGAGGGGGGACTTGCCCCCCAAGCAAAGGGGGCACCCCCTCTAGGGTTCCCCCCAACCCTAGCCGCATGGGCCCAAGGGGGGGAGGCGCGCCCAGCCCTACGCGGCCCATGTGGCCCACCAAGAGGGGTGGCCCCTCCCGGTGGACCCCCGGAACCCCTCCGGTGGCCCCGGTACAATACCGATATGCCTCGAAACTTTCCGGTGTCCCCATGATAACTTCCCATATATAAATCTTCACCTCTGGACCATTCCGGAACTCCTCGTGACGTCCGGGATCTCATCCGGGACTCCGAACAACATTCGGTAATCACATACAAGTCTTCCTAATAACCCTAGCGTCACCGAACCTTAAGTGTGTAGACCCTACGGGTTCGGGAGACATGCAGACATGACCGAGACGGCTCTCCGGTCAATAACCAACAGCGGGATCTGGATACCCATGTTGGCTCCCACATGCTCCTCGATGATGTCATCGGATGAACCACGATGTCGAGGATTCAAGCAACCCTGTATACTATTCCTTTTGTCAATCGGTACGTTACAAGCCCGAGACTCGATCGTCGGCATCCCAATACCTCGTTCAGTCTCGTTACCGGCAAGTCACTTTACTCGTACCGTAATGCATGATCCCGTGACCAAACACTTGGTCACTTTGAGCTCATTATGATGATGCATTACCGAGTGGGCCCAGAGATACCTCTCCATCATACGGAGTGACAAATCCCAGTCTCGATCCGTGTCAACCCAACAGACACTTTCGGAGATACCTGTAGTGCACCTTTATAGTCACCCAATTACGTTGTGATGTTTGGTACACCCAAAGCATTCCTACGGTATCCGGGAGTTACACGATCTCATGGTCTAAGGAAGAGATACTTGAAATTGGAAAAGCTCTAGCAAAACGAACTACACGATCTTGTGCTATGCTTAGGATTGGGTCTTGTCCATCACATCATTCTCCTAATGATGTGATCCCGTTGTCAACGACATCTAATGTCCATAGTCAGGAAACCATGATTATCTGTTGACCAACGAGCTAGTCAACTAGAGGCTTACTAGGGACGTATTGTGGTCTATGTATTCACACGTGTATTACGATTTCCAGATAATACAATTATAGCATGAATAAAAGACAATTATCATGAACAAGGAAATATAATAATAATGCTTTTATTATTGCCTCTAGGGCATATTTCCAACAGTCTCCCACTTGCACTAGAGTCAATAATCTAGTTACATTGTGATGAATCAAACACCCATAGAGTTCTAGTGTTGATCATGTTTTGCTCGTGAGAGAGGTTTAGTCAACGGATCTGCGGCATTTAGATCCGTATGTACTTTGCAAATATCTATGTCTCCATCTTGAACATTTTCACGGATGGAGTTAAAACAACGCTTGATGTGCCTGGTCTTCTTTGTGAAACCTGGGCTCCTTGGCAAGGGCAATAGCTCCAGTGTTGTCACAGAAGAGTTTGATCGGCCCCGACGCATTGGGTATGACTCCTAGGTCGGTGATGAACTCCTTCACCCAAATAGCTTCATGCGCTGCCTCCGAGGCTGCCATGTACTCCGCTTCACATGTAGATCCCGCCACGACGCTCTGCTTGCAGTTGCACCAGCTTACTGCTCCACCATTCAACATATACACGTATCCAGTTTGTGACTTAGAGTCATCCAGATCTGTGTCGAACCTAGCGTCGACGTAACCCTTTACGGCGAGCTCTTCGTCACCTCCATAAACGAGAAACATGTCCTTTGTCCTTTTCAGGTACTTTAGGATATTCTTGACCGCTGTCCAGTGTTCCTTGCCGGGATTACTTTGGTACCTTCCTACCAAACTCACGGCAAGGTTTACATCAGGTCTGGTACACAGCATGGCATACATAATAGATCCTATGGCTGAAGCATAGGGGATGACACTCATCTCTTCTTTATCTTTTGCCGTGGTCGGGCATTGAGCCGAGCTCAATCTCACACCTTGCAATACAGGCAAGAACCCCTTCTTGGACTGATCCATTTTGAACTCCTTCAAAATCTTATCAAGGTATGTGCTTTGTGAAAGACCTATGAGGCGTCTCGATCTATCTCTACAGATCTTGATGCCTAATATGTAAGCAGCTTCTCCAAGGTCCTTCATTGAAAAACACTTATTCAAGTAGGCCTTAATGTTGTCCAAAAGTTCTATATCATTTCCCATCAAAAGTATGTCATCTACATATAATATGAGAAATGCTACAGAGCTCCCACTCACTTTCTTGTAAACGCAGGCTTCTCCATAAGTCTGCATAAACCCAAACGCTTTGATCATCTTATCAAAGCGAATGTTCCAACTCCGAGATGCTTGCACCAGCCCATAAATGGATCGCTGGAGCTTGCATACTTTGTTAGCATTCTTAGGATCGACAAAACCCTCCGGCTGCATCATATACAGTTCTTCCTTAAGATGCTCGTTAAGGAATGCCGTTTTGACGTCCATCTGCCATATCTCATAATCATAGTATGCGGCAATTGCTAACATGATTCGGACGGACTTAAGCTTCACTACGGGAGAGAAAGTCTCATCGTAGTCAATCCCTTGAACTTGCCGATAACCCTTAGCGACAAGTCGAGCTTTATAGATGGTGACATTACCATCCGCGTCCGTCTTCTTCTTAAAGATCCATTTGTTTTCTATCGCTCGCCGATCATCGGGCAAGTTAGTCAAAGTCCATACTTTGTTTTCATACATGGATTCTATCTCGGATTTCATGGCTTCTAGCCATTTGTTGGAATCTGGGCCCGCCATTGCTTCTTCATAGTTCGAAGGTTCACCGTTGTCCAATAACATGATTTCTAGGACAGGGTTGCCGTACCACTCTGGTGCGGAACGTGTCCTTGTGGACCTACGAAGTTCAGTAGCAACTTGATCCGAAGTACCTTGATCATCATCATTATTTTCCTCTTCAGTTGGTGTAGGCATCACAGGAATATTTTCTTGAGCTGCACTACTATCCCGTTCAAGAGGTAGTACTTCGTCGAGTTCTACTTTCCTCCCACTTACTTCTTTCGAGAGAAACTCTTTTTCCAGAAAGGATCCGTTCTTGGCAACAAAGATCTTGCCCTCGGATCTTAAGTAGAAGGTATACCCAATGGTTTCTTTAGGGTATCCTATGAAGACGCATTTTTCCGACTTGGGTTCGAGCTTTTCAGGTTGAAGTTTCTTGACATATGCATCGCATCCCCAAACTTTTAGAAACGACAGCTTAGGTTTCTTCCCAAACCATAATTCATACGGTGTCGTCTCAACGGATTTAGACGGTGCCCTATTTAAAGTGAATGTAGCTGTCTCTAGAGCGTATCCCCAAAATGACAGCGGTAAATCGGTAAGAGACATCATAGATCGCACCATATCCAATAGAGTGCGATTACGACGTTCGGACACACCGTTAGGCTGAGGTGTTCCAGGCGGCGTGAGTTGTGAAACGATTCCACATTTTCTTAAGTGTGTACCAAATTCGTGACTTAAATATTCTCCTCCACGATCCGATCGTAAGAATTTTATCTTTCGGTCACGTTGATTCTCTACTTCATTCTGGAATTCCTTGAACTTTTCAAAGGTCTCAGACTTGTGTTTCATCAAGTAGACATACCCATATCTACTTAAGTCATCAGTGAGAGTGAGAACATAACGATATCCTCCGCGAGCCTCAACACTCATTGGACCGCACACATCGGTATGTATGATTTCCAACAAGTTGGTTGCTCGCTCCATTGTTCCGGAGAACGGAGTCTTGGTCATTTTGCCCATGAGGCATGGTTCGCATGTGTCAAATGATTCATAATCGAGAGACTCTAAAAGTCCATCAGCATGGAGCTTCTTCATGCGCTTGACACCAATGTGACCAAGGCGGCAGTGCCACAAGTATGTGGGACTATCGTTATCAACTTTACATCTTTTGGTATTCACGCTATGAATATGTGTAACATTACGTTCGAGATTCATTAAGAATAAACCATTGACCATCGGGGCATGACCATAAAACATATCTCTCATATAAATAGAACAACCATTATTCTCGGATTTAAATGAGTAGCCATCTCATATTAAACGAGATCCAGATACAATGTTCATGCTCAAACTTGGCACTAAATAACAATTATTGAGGTTTAAAACTAATCCCGTAGGTAAATGTAGAGGTAGCGTGCCGACGGCGATCACATCGACCTTGGAACCAATCCCGACGAGCATCGTCACCTCGTCCTTCACCAGTCTCCGCTTATTCCGCAGCTCCTGCTGTGAGTTACAAATGTGAGCAATGGCACCGGTATCAAATACCCAGGAGTTACTATGAGTACTGGTAAGGTAAACATCAATTACATGTATATCAAATATACCTTTAGTGTTGCCGGCCTTCTTGTCTGCTAAGTATTTGGGGCAGTTCCGCTTCCAGTGACCCTTCCCCTTGCAATAAAAGCACTCAGTTTCAGGCTTGGGTCCATTCTTTGACTTCTTCCCGGCAACTGGCTTACCGGGCGCGGCAACATCTTTGCCGTCCTTCTTGAAGTTCTTCTTCCCCTTGCCCTTCTTGAACTTAGTGGTCTTATTGACCATCAACACTTGATGTTCTTTCTTGATTTCAACCTCTGCCGACTTCATCATTGAAAATACTTCAGGAATGGTCTTCACCATCCCCTGCATATTGTAGTTCATCACAAAGCTCTTGTAGCTTGGTGGGAGCGACTGAAGGATTCTGTCAATGACCGCCTCATCCGGGAGGTTAATGTCCAGCTGGGACAGGCGGTTGTGCAACCCAGACATTTTGAGTATGTGCTCACTGACAGAACTATTTTCCTCCATCTTACAACTATAGAAATTGTCGGAGACTTCATATCTCTCGACCCGGGCATGAGCTTGGAAAACTAATTTCAGCTCCTCGAACATATGCTCTGTGTTGCTCAAAACGCTTTTGGAGCCCCGGTTCTAAGTTGTAAAGCATGCCGCACTGAACGAGGGAGTAATCATCAGCACGAGACTGCCAAGCATTCATAATGTCTTGGTTCTCTGGGACGGGAGCGTCACCTAGCGGTCCTTCTAGGACATATTGTTTCCTGGCAGCTATGAGGATGATCCTCAGGTTCCGAACCCAGTCCGTATAGTTGCTGCCATCATCTTTCAGCTTGGTTTTCTCTAGGAACGCGTTGAAGTTCATGTTGACATGAGCGTTGGCCATTTGATCTACAAGACATATTTTGCAAAAGGTTTTAGACTAAGTTCATGATAATTAAGTTCATCTAATCAAATTATTTTAATGAACTCCCACTCAGATTAGACATCCCTCTAGTCATCTAAGTGTTACACGATCTGAGTCGACTAGGCCGTGTCCGATCATCACGTGAGACGGACTAGTCATCATCGGTGAACATCTCCATGTTGATCGCATCTTCCATACGACTCATGTTCGACCTTTCGGTCTCTTGTGTTCTGAGGCCATGTCTGTACATGCTAGGCTCGTCAAGTTAACCCTAAGTGTTCTGCATGTGTAAATCTGTCTTACACCCATTGTATGTGAACGTAAGGATCTATCACACCCGATCATCACGTGGTGCTTCGAAACGACGAACTTTAGCAACGGTGCACAGTTAGGGGGAACACTTTCTTGAAATTATTATAAGGGATCATCTTATTTACTACAGTCGTTCTAAGTAAACAAGATGCATAAAACATAATAAACATCACATGCAATTATATAATAGTGACATGATATGGCCAATATCATATAGCTCCTTCGATCTCCATCTTCGGGGCTCCATGATCATCTTCGTCATCGGCATGACACCATGATCTCCATCATCATGATCTCCATCATCGTGTCTTCATGAAGTTGTCACGCCAACGACTACTTCTACTTCTATGGCTAACGCGTTTAGCAATAAAGTAAAGTAATTTACATGGCGTTCTTCAATGACACGCAGGTCATACAAAAGATAAAGACAACTCCTATGGCTCCTGCCGGTTGCCATACTCATCGACATGCAAGTCGTGATTCCTATTACAAGAACATGATCTCATACATCACAATATATCATTCATCATTCATCACAACTTCTGGCCATATCACATCACATGACAATTGCTGCAAAAACAAGTTAGACGTCCTCTAATTGTTGTTGCATCTTTTACGTGGCTGCAATTGGGTTCTAGCAAGAACGTTTTCTTACCTACGGATAAACACAACGTGATCTTGTCAACTTCTATTTACCCTTGATAAGGACCCTTTTCATCGAATCCGCTTCAACTAAAGTGGGAGAGACAGACACCCGCCAGCCATCTTATGCAACTAGTGCATGTCAGTCGGTGGAACCGGTCTCACGTAAGCGTACGTGTAAGGTTGGTCCGGGCCGCTTCATCCCACAATACCGTTGAAGCAAGATAAGACTAGTAGCAGCAAGCAAGTTGACAAGATCTGCGCCCACAACAAAGTTGTGTTCTACTCGTGCAATAGAGAACTACGCATAAACCTGGCTTTGATACCACTGTTGGGGAACGTTGCAGAAAATTAATTTTTTTCCTACGGTTTCACCAAGATCCATCTATGAGTTCATCTAAGCAACGAGTCAAGGGAGTGAGTTTGCATCTACATACCACTTGTAGATCACGTGCGGAAGCGTTCGAGGGAACGGTGATGATGGAGTCGTACTCGATGTGATTCAGATCACCGATGACCAAGTGCCGAACGGACAGCACCTCCGCGTTCAACACACGTACGGAACGGACGACGTCTCCTCCGTCTTGATCCAGCAAGGAGGAAGGAGAGGTTGAGGAAGACAGCTCCAACGGCAGCACGACGGCGTGGTGTTGGTGGAGAAGCAGTACTCCGGCAGGGCTTCGCCAAGCTCGTGACGGAGGAGGAGAGGTGTTGGGGAGGGGAGGGGCTGCGCCTTGGGTTGTGTGTTGCAGCCCTCCCCTCACCCCTCTATTTATAGGGGAAGGGGCAAGGGGGCCGGCCCCTCTAGTTGGGATCTAGAGGGGGGCAGCGGCCAGGAAGGGGGGACTTACCCCCCAAGCAAAGGGGGCGCCCCCTCTAGGGTTCCCCCCCAACCCTAGCCGCATGGGCCCAAGGGGGGGAGGCGCGCCCAGCCCTCCAGGGGCTGGTGCCCTGCCCTACGCGGCCCATGTGGCCCACCAAGAGGGGTGGCCCCTCCCGGTGGACCCCCGGAACCCCTCCGGTGGCCCCGGTACAATACCGATATGCCCCGAAACTTTTCGGTGTCCCCATGATAACTTCCCATATATAAATATTCACCTCCGGACCATTCCGGAACTCCTCGTGACGTCCCGGATCTCATCCGGGACTCCGAACAACATTCGGTAATCACATACAAGTCTTCCTAATAACCCTAGCGTCACCGAACCTTAAGTGTGTAGACCCTACGGGTTCGGGAGACATGCAGACATGACCGAGATGGCTCTCCGGTCAATAACCAACAGCGGGATCTGGATACCCATGTTGGCTCCCACATGCTCCTCAATGATTTCATCGGATGAACCACGATGTCGAGGATTCAAGCAACCCCGTATACTATTCCTTTTGTCAATCGGTACGTTACAAGCCCGAGACTCGATCGTCGGCATCCCAATACCTCGTTCAGTCTCGTTACCGGCAAGTCACTTTACTCATACCGTAATGCATGATCCCGTGACCAAACACTTGGTCACTTTGAGCTCATTATGATGATGCATTACCGAGTGGGCCCAGAGATACCTCTCCGTCATACAGAGTGACAAATCCAAGTCTCGATCCGTGTCAACCCAACAGACACTTTCGGAGATACCTGTAGTGCACCTTTATAGTCACCCAGTTATGTTGTGACGTTTGGTACACCCAAAGCATTCCTACGGTATCCGGGAGTTACACGGTCTCATGGTCTAAGGAAGAGATACTTGACATTGGAAAAGCTCTAGCAAAACGAACTACACGATCTTGTGCTATGCTTAGGATTGGGTCTTGTCCATCACATCATTCTCCTAATGATGTGATCCCGTTGTCAACGACATCTAATGTCCATAGTCAGGAAACCATGACTATCTGTTGACCAACGAGCTAGTCAACTAGAGGCTTACTAGGGACGTATTGTGGTCTATGTATTCACACGTGTATTACGATTTCCAGATAATACAATTATAGTATGAATAAAAGACAATTATCATGAACAAGGAAATATAATAATAATGCTTTTATTATTGCCTCTAGGGCATATTTCCAACAGCGACGACCGGCGGGGGTCATGTTTCTCTCCATTCTCCTCCTCTAGCTCCCTCGCTCTTGATTCCATTGTAGCTTTTATGTGAAAGAGGCTAGATCATGAACATCTGCGATGAGCTTTTGTGCTACTTTATTTTTAGAGTGATTACTAGTACTGCAAACGTCGGCAGATACTTTATTTATTTTGTGATGCACTTAGCTCAAATAATTTAATTTTGTGTAGGTATAATTTCAACAAGTGAACCTGCAATTATTTGTGTTTGCAACAAATACATATTTTTTCTGTTGATATAATTTCAACAAGTGAACCTAGAATTGTTTGTGTTTGCAACAAATACATATTTTTTTTGTTGGCTGATATTATGCCCCTTTGTGATCATGTGAGATATTTGCTACTAGAAGTTTAGCACAACCCTGTTTCGCAAAAAAAAGGTACAACCCTTCATTTTATTTAACTTGGCAAGAAAAGTTGTTTAATTAGCTTAAAGTTGCCTCCTAGATGATTATTCAATGCATGTTGGAAGAAGCTTTATCATGAACTATCAAGCATTATGAACTCATTTGGCTTTTGTTCATGTTTTTCAGACACTTGGTCAGCCTCATGTATAATTCTATCAGATGTATTAGCTGAACTGAGCCACCTTTATTGAATATATTGGCGGCCCATGAGGCTCCTAGCCATTTTTTTCTTAACATGTAACTTGAGGTTTGGATGGGGTACGAGCAAAAATGTCATAACTTTAGGATCACTCTCTGAGTTCCTAAAGTCACATACTTCCATTTTTTTGCCTATGGTCATTGTCAAAATACTCTTTTGGTTAGCATGTTGGATACGTGGTGGGTAATACTTGTGTCATTGTGTGGCAACAATTATTATGTTCCCATGAAATTAACTTTTCTTCTTTGTTAGTTATCATCTTCCATGAATATCCGTTCCATCTATCTGTTCTTCTAGCTGAAATTGATCATGTCGGATAAATGCCTTTCCTGCATCACAAATTCTATCCTTCTGATATATTGTCAAAAAATTCATCGGTTTGCTTCAAATCCTATTGATCCACCCCAAAACACATGCTCTAAAGATTCTTACTCTATGGGAATCATTTTTATCAGAATCTACAGCTATCATGCTTCAAATTGACTGGTTTTATTCATAATTTGCTCATGCATGGCATATTCTTCTTTCCTCTCAGCTGATTTGAGAGAAATGGTCCACCTTGTAAGACTTCCAATATCAGAATCTATTGATCCACCTTGTAATACTGGCCCTTCTATGTTAGTACAAAAACCTATTAGTATGTAAGGAACCACTAGGCTTGCTCTGCTTTATGAATGCACACTCTTCCTGCTGTAGTTATATTGTCGTGCTCCACGGGTTGGCGTTGGCCGCCAACAACGACGAGGCTAGTGGCTCGGGCGCGGAGGTCATCAACCTTTATCGGTGTCATGTTTTTCTTTGCTTTTAGTTTTTGTTATGGTCGGTGTCCTGTTTTTTTTATAAATTACATTGAACAAGCAAAGCTTGATGGATGTCCATGAACATGTTGGTGGTATCCATTTGCTGATCCACATTGGAGATGTGCTAATCTTATTGTATTTGAGTGTGATTTATTTAGCTATTTCAAAATTTATAGTGTGATGATACGTCTCCAACGTATCTATAATTTTTTATTGTTCCATGTTATTATATTATCTGTTTTGGATGTTTTATATGCATTAATATGCTATTTTATATTTTTGGGACTAACCTATTAACCGAGAGCCCAGTGCCAGTTTCTGTTTTTTTGCCTATTTTAGAGTTTCGCAGAAAAGGAATACCGAACGGAGTCCAAACAGAATGAAACTTTCGCGATGATCTTTCTTGGACCAGAACAAACCAGGAGACTTGGAGATGAAGTCGAAGACGCAACGAGGCGGCCACGAGGGTGGAGGGCGCGCCCAGGGGGTAGGGCACGCCCCCTACCTCGTGGGCCCCTCGTGGGTCTCCTGGCCTAGTTCCTTCACCTATATATACTCTTATACCCTAAAAACATCTAGGGGAGCCACGAAACCACTTCTCCACCGCTGCAACCTTCTGTACCCGTGAGACCCATCTAGGGGCCTTTTTCGGCGTCCTGTCGGAGGGGGATTTGATCATGGAGGGCTTCTACATCAACACCATTGCCTCTCCGATGAAACGTGAGTAGTTTACCAGATACCTACGGGTCCATAGATAGTAGCTAGATGGCTTCTTCTCTCTCTCTGATTCTCAATACCATGTTCTCCTCGATGTTCTTTGAGATATATTCGATGTAATATACTTTTGTGGTGTGTTTGCCGAGATCCGATGAATTGTGGATTTATGATCAGATTATCTATGAATATTATTTGGTTCTTCTCTAAATTCTTATATGCATGATTTGATATCTTTGCAAGTCTCTTCAAATTATCGGTTTAGGTTGGCATACTAGATTGGTTTTTCTTGCAATGGGAGAAGTGCTTAGCTTTGGGTTCAATCTTGCGGTGTCCTTTCCCAGTGACAGTAGGGGAAGCAAGGCACGTATTGTGTTGTTGCCATCGAGGATAAAAAGATGGGGGTTTCATCATATTGCTTGAGTTAATTCCTCTACATCATGTCATCTTACTTAATGCGTTACTCCGTTCTTTATGAACTTAATACTTTAGAAGCATGCTGGATAGCGGTTGATGTGTGGAGTAATAGTAGTAGATGCAGAATTGTTTCGGTCTACTTGACACGGACGTGATGCCTATATTCATGATCATTGCCTTAGAAATCGTCATAACTAGGTGCTCTTCTATCAATTGCTCGGCAGTAATTTGTTCACCCACCGTAATATTGGCTATCTTGAGAAAAGCTACTAGTGAAACCTATGGTCCCCGGGTCTCTTTTCCATTATATTGAATCTCTTTTACATCATATTAGTTTCCATTCTACTATTTTGCAATCTTTTACTTTTCGGTCTATAAACCAAAAATACCAAAAATATTTAGTTTACCGTTTATCTATCTCTATCAGATCTCACTTTTGCAAGTAATCGTGAAGGGATTGATAACCCCTTTATCGCATTGGGTGCAAGTTGTTGATTGTTTGTGCAGCTATTGGTGACTTGTGCGTAATCTCCTACTGGATTGATACCTTGGTTCTGAAATTGAGGGAAATACTTACTCTACTTTGCTACATCACCCTTTCCTCTTCAAGGGAAAACCAACGCAAGCTCAAGAGGTAGCAGGAAGGTTTTCTGGCACCGTTGCCGGGGAGATCTACGTCAAGTCAAGCCATATCAAGTACCCCTCAAAAACTCTTCTCTCTTGCATTACATTATTCGCCATTCGCCTCTTGTTTTTCTCTCCCCCACTTCTGAAATGATTTTCGAAAAGATTTGCCTTTTCTTCGCTCCTCTTCTATTCGTCTTTTTTCACTTGCTTTTTGTGTGCTTGTGTGTTGGTGTGCCTATTTGCTTTGATGGCACAGCCAAAAAGCGTTGATCCTCACCTTAGGAGGTTTAAAGAGATTGAAAAAAGGTTAGAAGCTTTATGTCTTTATAATTTGAGCATAATAATTTCTTTAGAAATGAGCTTAAAGAACAAAAAAGTTTTATGGAGTATGTGAATAAAGAGCTCGATGATATGTCTAAAGAATTTTATGGTTTGAAATCTCATTTTGCTCATCTTGAAAATTTAGTAGGCCAAATTTCTGATAAACAAGCCACCTTAGTTAATAAGATGGCCGCTAAACCTAAGGCTCTAAATAATAATGATGAAGATCTAAAAGTGATTGATGTGACTCCTATTAAATCTTTGTTTTCCAATATTAATCTTGATAAAGATGGGGCTGGAGATGAGTCAACTTTAGTTAAAAGGCGTCCCAATGATTCAGAGTCTTTAGATCTAGATGCAAAAAATGATAAAAGTGGGATTGGAGAGGTCAAGACTTTAAGTAGCAATGAACCCAGTCTTTTGGATTTCAAGGAATTTAATTATGATAATTGTTCTTTAATAGATTGTATTTCCTTGTTGCAATCCGTGTTAAATTCTCCTCATGCTTATAATCAAAACAAAGCTTTTACTAAACATATCATTGATGCCATGATGCAATCTTTTGAAGAAAAGCTTGAGTTAGAAGTTTATATCCCTAGAAAACTTTATGATGAGTGGGAACCTACTATTAAGATTAAGATTAAAGATTATGAATGCTATGCTTTGTGTGATTTGGGTGCTAGTGTTTCCACGATTCCAAAAACTTTGTGTGATATGTTAGGTTTCCGTGAATTTGATGATGGTTCTCTAAATTTGCATCTTGCGGATTCCACTATTAAGAAACCTATGGAGAGGATTAATGATGTTCTTATTGTTCAAAATAGGAATTATGTGCCCGTAGATTTTATTGTTCTTGATATAGATTGCAATCCCACATGTCCTATTATTCTTGGTAGACCTTTCCTTAGAACGATTGGTGCAATTATTGATATGAAAGAAGGAAACACTAGATTCCAATTTCTGTTAAGGAAAGGCATGAAACACTTTCCTAGGAAGAAAATTAAATTGGCATACAAATCTATTATGAGAGCCACTTATTTATTGCATACCAAATATGAAAATACCTAGAACTATTCGTGTTTTATGCCTAGCTAAGGGCGTTAAACAATAGCTTGTTGGGAGGCAACATAATTTTATGTTTGTTCCTTGATTTTTGTTCCTGTTTAGTAATAAATAATTCATATAGCCTCTGGTTAGATGTGGTTTTATGTTTTAATTAGTGTTTGTGCCAAGTTAAACCTTTAGGATAGCTTACGGTGATAGTTGTGTTGATCCTACTGAAAATCAGAAACTTTTGCTCCCAGTAAATTAGTTTTCATAATTCGCAGAAACGTGCTTTTGATATGATTCCTTTTTCTCTGGATTGGTACACAAATTTCTCAGGTTATCCTAATTTGGATGAACTTTTGGAGTTACAGAAGTATTCGAGAGTTACAGATTACTATAGACTGTTCTGTTTTTGATAGATTCTGTTTTTCGCGTGTTGTTTGCTTATTTTGATGAATCTATGGGTAGTATCGGGGGATATGAACCATGGAAAAGTTGAAATACAGTAGATATTACACCAATATAAATAAATAATGAGTTCACAAAAGTACCTTAAAGTGGTGATTTATTTTCTTATACTTACGGAGCTCATGAGATTTTCTGTTGAGTTTTGTGTTGTGAAGTTTTTAAGTTTTGGGTAAGGATTTGATGGACTATGGAATAAGGAGTGGCAAGAGCCTAAGATTGGGTATTCCCAAGGCACCCTAAGGAAATATTCAAGGACAACCAAAAGCCTAAGCTTGGGGATGCCCCGGAAGGCATCCCCTCTTTCGTCTTCATCTATCGGTAACTTTACTTGAGGATATATTTTTATTCACCACATGATATGTGTTTTGCATGGAGAGTCTTGTATGATTTGAGTATTTGGTTTTTATTTTACCACAATCATCCTTGATGTACACACCTTTTGGGAGAGACACGCATGAATCGTGATTTATTAGAATACTCTATGTGCTTCACTTATACCTTTTGAGCTAGGCAATATTGCTCTAGTACTTCACTTATAAATTTTTAGAGCACGATAGTGGTTTTATTTTATAGAATTTGTTGAACTCTCATGCTTCACTTATATTATTTTTAGAGTATTTTTTAACAGCATGGTAATTTTCTTTGGTTATAAGTTTAGTCCTAATATGATGGCCATCCAAGAGGGATATAACAAAAACTTTCATATGAAGTGCATTGAATACTATGAAAAGTTTGATTCTTTATGATTCTTTTGAGATATGAAGATGGTGATATTAGAGTCATGCTAGTGGAGTAGTTGTGAATTTGAGAAATACTTGTGTTAAAGTTTGTGATTCCCGTAGCATGCACGTATGGTGAACCGTTGTGTGATGTAGTTGGAGCATGATTTATTTATTGATTGTCTTCCTTATGAGTGGCGGTCGGGGACGAGTGATGGTCTTTTCCTACCAATCTACCCCCCTAGGAGCATGCATGTAGTACTTCATTTCGATAACTAAAAGATTTCTGCAATAAGTATGTGAGTTCTTTATGACTAATGTTGAGTCCATGGATTATACGCACTCTACCCTTCCACCATTGCTAGCCTCTCTAGTACCGCGCATCTTTCGCAGGTACCATACACCCACCATATACCTTCCTCAAAACAGCCATCATAACTACCTATTATGGCATTTCCATAGCCATTCCGAGATATATTGCCATGCAACTTTCCACTATTCCGTTTATTATGACACGCTTCATCATTGTCATATTGCTTTGCACGATCATGTAGTTGACATTGTATTTGTGGCAAAGCCACATTCATAATTCTTTCATACATGTCACTCTTGATTCATCACACATCCCGATACACCGCTGGAGGCATTCACATAGAGTCATATTTTGTTCTAAGCATTGAGTTGTAATTCTTGAGTTGTAAGTAAATAAAAGTGTGATGATCTTCATTATTAGAGCATTGTCCCATGTGAGGAAAGGATGATGGAGACTATGATTCCCCCACAAGTCGGGACGAGAATCCGGACGAAAAATAAAATATAAAAAAAGAGGCCATAAAAAGAGAGAAAGGCCCAAATAAAAAAATAAGAGAAACAGAGAGAAGGGGAAATGTTACTATCCTTTTTTCCACACTTGTGCTTGAAAGTAGCACCATGATCTTCATGATAGAGAGTTTCCTATTTTGTCACTTTCATATACTAGTGGGAATTTTGCATTATAGAACTTTCCTTGTATATTCCAATGATGGGCTTCCTCAAATTACCCTAGGTCTTCGTGAGCAAGCAAGTTGGATGCACACTCACTTAGTTTCTTTTTGAGCTTTCATACACTTATAGCTCTAGTCCATCTGTTGCATGGCAATCCCTACTCACTCGCATTGATATCTATTGATGGGCATCTCCATAGCCCGTTGATATGCCTAGTTGACGTGAGACTATCTTCTTCTTTTTGTCTTCTCCACAACCACCATATTCTATTCCACCTTAGTGCTATATCCATGGCTCACGCTCATGTATTGCGTGAAGATTGAAAAAGGTTGAGAATAGCAAAAGTATGAAACAATTGCTTGGCTTGTCATCGGGGTTGTGCATGATTTAAATATTTTGTGTGGTGAAGATAGAGCATAGACAGACTATATGATTTTGTAGGGATAGCTTTCTTTGGCCATGATATTTTGAGAAGACATGATTGCTTTGTTAGTATGCTTGAAGTATTTTTTTATGTCAATATTAAACTTCTGTTTTTGAATCTTTTGGATCTGAATATTCATTCCACAATAAAGAAAATTATATGGATAAATATGTTAGGTAGCATTCCACATCAATTTTTTTGTTTTTATCATTTACCTGCTCGAGGACGAGCAGGAATTAAGCTTGGGGATGCTTGATACGTCCCGAGCGCATCTATAGTTTTTGATTGTTCCATTCTATTATATTATCTGTTTTGGATGTTTTATATGCATTAATATGCTATTTTATATTGTTTTTGGGACTAACCTATTAACCGAGAGCCCAGTGCCAGTTTAAGTTTTTTTTGCCTATTTTAGAGTTTCGCTCAAAAGGAATACCAAATGGAATGAAACTTTCGCGATGATCTTTCTTGGACCAGAAGCAAACAAGGAGACTTGGAGATGAAGTCGAAGACGCAACAAGGCTGCCACGAGGGTGGAGGGCGCGCCCCCTACCTCGTGGGCCCCTCGTGGGTCTCCTGACCTAGTTCCTTCGCCTATATAGACTCTTATACCCTGAAAACATCCAGGGGAGCCATGAAACCACTTTTCCATCGCCGCAACCTTCTGTATCCGTGAGATCCCATCTAGGGGCCTTTTTCGGCGTCCTGCTAGAGGGGGATTCGATCACGGAGGGCTTCTAGATCAACACCATTGCCTCTCCAAAGAAGCGTGAGTAGTTTACCATAGACCTACGGGTCCATAGCTAGTAGCTAGATGGCTTCTTCTCTCTCTTTGATTTTCAATACCATGTTCTCCTCGATGTTCTTAGATATCTATTCGATGTAATATTCTTTTGCGGTGTGTTTGCCGAGATCCGATGAATTGTGGATTTATGATCAGATTATCTATGAATATTATTTGGTTCTTCTCTGAATACTTATATGCATGATTTGATATTTTTGCAAGTCTCTTCGAATTATTGGTTTAGTTTGGCCTACTAGATTGGTTTTTCTTGCAATGGAAGAAGTGCTTAGCTTTGGGTTCAATCTTGCGGTGTCCTTTCCTAGTGACAGTAGGGGCAGCAAGGCACATATTGTATTGTTGCCATAGAGGATAAAAAG
Source organism: Triticum aestivum (assembly GCF_018294505.1). Lineage (NCBI taxonomy): Eukaryota > Viridiplantae > Streptophyta > Magnoliopsida > Poales > Poaceae > Triticum > Triticum aestivum. The sequence continues at coordinate 380,594,895 of NC_057804.1, read as the reverse complement.
ATGGGGTTTTCATCATATTGCTTGAGTTAATTCCTCTACATCATGTCATCTTACTTACTGCGTTACTCCGTTCTTTATGAACTTAGTACTCTAGATGCATGCTGGATAGTGGTCGATGGGTGGAGTAACAATAGTAGATGCAGAATCGTTTCGGTCTACTTGACACGGACGTGATGCCTATATTCATGATCATTGCCTTAGATATCGTCATAACTATGCGCTCTTCTATCAATTGCTCGGCAGTAATTTGTTCACCCACCGTAATATTTTCTATCTTGAGAGAAGCCACTAGTGAAACCTATGGCCCCCGGGTCTCTTTCCATTATATTGAATCTCTTTTACATCATATTAGTTTCCGATCTACTATTTTGCAATCTTTTACTTTCCGATCTATAAACCAAAAATACCAAAAATATCTACTTTACCGTCTATCTATCTCTATCAGATCTCACTTTTGCAAGTAACTGTGAAGGGATTGACAACCCCTTATCGCGTTGGGAGCAAGTTGTTGACTATTTGTGTAGGTATACGGTGACTTGTGCGTAATCTCCTACAGGATTGATACCTTTGTTCTCAAACTGAGGGAAATACTTACTCTACTTTGCTGCCTTGCCCTTTCCTCTTCAAGAAAAAACCAAGGCAAGCTTAAGAGGTAGCATGCAACTTCTTATAACATGCCATTTTCGTGTGTTACCAAGATTGCAAAAAAGCAACTGGAATGGGCGGCTGCCAACTGGCACCGCCCCAACTTCCTTTGAGGAGGTGCCACAAGGTGGTGCTACAACCCCTAGTAACAATGAATAACTGCAATGGTTCTTAAAGGACCTCAACAGCTAGCAAACCTTTGCCAGGGGATGGCATTAGCAAATGATTTGGGTGACAGTTTTAGATGTCGAAAGTGGCAACTTTAGTTGTAGGGGTTGTTAGGTTTCACTTTTGAAGACATTTTCTCGCAAAGAAAATTGTCATCGTTCTATCACGATCAGTCGGCTATGCGGGCGTTTGCTAGGCCCTCCCTTCGAGCGAATGTTCGCCAGTTATCATTACCGTTATAAAATACTAATATGTACTATTTTGTTGATAGTTTTTCTTATTTACTAACTTCAGTGGATGTGAGAGAATCAGATGGGAGAGAATCTGCATAAGGGCATCTCCAACACCGACCCTCAAATTGTTTGCATACATTTGCACTGGATGGATGTTACTGAAATTCCATGCCATGAAGTCATCTATTCCATGAGCAGGCAAAGCAATAGACAAAACATGTCGAACATCGATTTGCCAAAAAGTCAGAGTTACCAACTCCTCATCCCACTGCCCTGTAACCAGATAAATAACATGCTTAAACTTTGACATGATGTTATGTCCATGAGGGGTGACTATTTTCCTGTGAGCTGCATTGGGCCCAAGCATGAGACCAAATATAAATTTTCTCGCCATCGTCAACTCTCCAAATGTGACCATGCTTCAGTGTATTTACCTCTTCCATTATACTCTAGCAAATTAAAGGAAGCGCCTTTTTTAGCTTTGCATTAAGCAAATCCCTGTCTGGAAAGTATTTGGCTCTTAATATTGTTGAACAAAAAAAGTGCAGCCTATCAACTAACCCCCAAACTGGGTTTTTTGATAAAGGGCGCTTTTATTATCTTAAAATGTAGCATCAAAGGGATATAAAGTATTAAGAGTATCACCTAGCCTCTGCATAACTAGGATACACACAACCAAACACCAGTAGTCTAACAAACAGAAAGATAAAAGACCGACAATTCGGCAACAGTAGAGTCCATAGACTGACACTATGCCTATGTCGAAAGAGATGGTTGACCGATCCACAGAATATGCTTCCACCCATGTTGGGTAAAAACCTCCATATCCATCTGCTCAAACAGCATACACACCGCCTTAAACAGCGGTTGGTACTCCGCTCATTGTAGTGTACACCACATACGAAGCGAGTGCGTACAACGAAAAATAACCTGCAAAGGAGAAGCATTTTTGTCATTAAAAACAACATCATTTCTACATAGCCAAAGCGACCATAGTAAGGCATATGCTTCCACCCTTATTTATGTTTTGTACCTATTTGAAACACCGTCCAGCCAATGACCAAAAATATTGGCAACACTTGTGGGCGGATACAAATTTGACGCTATTTGGATGACTGACCACGTAGAACGCACAAACTTATATTGAAAAAAGAGGTGTTTAATTGTCTCGTCATGAGTACAAAAAGCAACACTTCTTACTTGCTGACTTGTGTCGTGTGAGGTTATCTTTTGTTAGCATAACTCCCTTATGGAGATACCACATGGATATCTTAACTTTAAGTGGTACCTTCGCTTTCCAATTTTTTTTGTTATTACTCACTGATGTCTACTACACAACCTTCTTCTTATAGACGTTGTTGGGCCTCCAAGTGCAGAGGTTTGTAGGACAGTAGCAAATTTCCCTCAAGTGGATGACCTAAGGTTTATTAATCCGTGGGAGGCGTAGGATGAAGATGGTCTCTCTCAAACAACCCTGCAACGAAATAACAAAAAGTCTCTTGTGTCCCCAACACACCCAATACAATGGTAAATTGTATAGGTGCACTAGTTCGGCGAAAAGATGGTGATACAAGTGCAATATGGATGGTAGATATAGGTATTTGTAATCTGAAAATATAAAAACAGCAAGGTAACTAATGATAAAAGTGAGCGTAAACGGTATTGCAATGATAGGAAACAAGGCATAGGGTTCATACTTTCACTAGTGCAAGTTCTCTCAACAATAATAACATAGATAGATCATATAACAATCCCTCAACATGCAACAAAGAGTCACTCCAAAGCCACTAATAGCGGAGAACAAATGAAGAGATTATGGTAGGGTACGAAACCACCTCAAAGTTATTCTTTCGGATCGATCTATTAAAGAGTTCGTACTAAAATAACACCTTAAGACACAAATCAACCAAAACCCTAATGTCACCTAGATACTCCATTGTCACCTCAAGTATCCGTGGGCATGATTATACGATATGCGTCACACAATCTCTGATTCATCCAACCAACACAAAGTACTTCAAAGAGTGCCCCAAAGTTTCTACCGGAGAGTCAAGAAAACGTGTGCCAACCCCTATGCATAGGTTCATGGGCGGAACCCGCAAGTTGGTCACCAAAACATACATCGAGTGGCACGTGATATCCCATTGTCACCACAAATAAACACGGTAAGACATACATCAAGTGTTCTCATCATAAAGACTCAATCCAATAAGATAACTTCAAGAGGGAAACTCAATTCATCACAAGAGAGTAGAGGGGGAGAAACATCATAAGATCCAACTATAATAGCAAAGCTCGCGATACATCAAGATCATGCAATAGAGAGAACACGGCAGAGAGAGAGAGAGAGAGATCAAACACATAGCTACTGGTACATACCCTCAGCCTCGAGGGTGAACTACTCCCTCCTCGTCATGGAGAGCACCGGGATGATGAAGATGGCCACCGGTGATGGGTTCCCCCTCCGGCAGGGTGCCGGAACGGGCTCCCGAGAGGTTTTTGGTGGCTACAGAGGCTTGCGGCGGCGGAACTCCCGATCTATCTTGATATTCGATGGTTTTAGGGTACGTAGGCTTATATAGGCGAAAGAAGTCAGTCGAGAGGTGCTCGAGGGGCCCACGAGACAGGGAGCGCGCCCTACAGGGGGGGCGCCCTCCTATCTCGTGGCTGCCTCGAGGATCTTCTGACGTGAACTCCAAGTCTCCAGGATCATATTCTTCCAAAAAATCACGCTGCCGAAGGTTTCATTCCATTTGGACTCCGTTTGATATTCCTTTTCTTCGAAATACTGAAACAGGCAATCAAACAGCAATATGGGCTGGGCCTCCGGTAGGTTAGTCCCAAAAGTAATATAAAAGTGTATAATAAAGCCCATAATCATTCAAAACAGATAATAAAATAGCATGAATGCTTCATAAATTATAGATACATTGGGGACGTATCAGCATCCCCAAGCTTAATTCCTACTCGTCCTCGAGTAGGTAAATGATAAAGAAAGAATTTATGAAGTGTGAATGCTAGCAGGTGCACAAGTTTGATCAATGATAATTTCAATCACCTTTTCTAGCATGATAATATGTCATAACTGTAGTTCATCTCATAAAACTTCTCACGATAAAGTAACAAGCAATTCACATGTCAAAGCATAGACCATAAACTTTCTTGAAAACTAGCAAACTTCATTCTTAGTCATCAAACAATTGCAATTCATCTTATTTTCAGGAATAGCAAACTCCACATACTCAACTATCATATAGTCTTCTACAATTGCTAACACTCACGCAATACTAATGGTTATGGAGTTTCAATCGAACACTGAGAAATCATAGGGGCTTATAGTGTTGCCTCCCAACGTATTCACCTTTGGGTGATGTCAACAATAATAGTTCATGCTAACTTACATCCAATTGGATATATATATCAGGATCACCCCAACACAAAGTGCTTGCCAAAGGATAAAATGAAAAATGGAAAGGTGAAGATCACCTTGACTCTTGCATAAAGTAAAAGACATAAAGTAAAAGATAGGCCCTTAGCAGAGGGAAGCAGAGGTTGTCATGCGCTTTTAGGGTTGGATGCACAAAATCTTAATGTGAATGAACGTCACTTTATATTGCACTTGCATATGGACCTTTATTATGCAGTCCGTCGCTTTTATTGCTTCCATAACAAGATCGTATAAAGCTATTTTCTTCACACCAAAATATCATACATATTTAGAGAGCAATTTTATTGCTTGCACCGATGACAACTTACTTGAAGGATCTTACTCAATCCATAGGTAGGTATGGTGGACTCTCATGGCAAAACTGGGTTTAAGGATATTTGGAAGCACAAGTAGTATCTCTACTTGGTGCAAGGAATTTTGGCTAGCAAGAGGGGGAAAGGCAAGCTCAACATGTTTGAATGATCCATGACAATATACTTTAGCTGAGATGTCGGAAAACATAAATCATTACATTGTCTTCCTTGTCCAACATCAACTCTTTAGCATGTCATACTTAATGAGTGCTCCCAATCATAAAAGATGTCTAGGATAGTATATTTATATGTGGAATCTCTCTTCCTTCAATATTCTTTCATGAATTGTTCAAATGACCAATACAATGCTTGCTAACCTTCAATAAATTTACAACCTCTACTTCTTAGATGTGAAGTCATTACTCCCCATGGGATAAGCAAATGAGGCATATATAATTTCAGATTTATGACATTCAACTCATTCAACCATTTACTCATAGGATATAAGTGAAGCACACGAGTAAATGACAAACTACTCCAAAAAGATATAAGTGAAGATCAATGAGTAGCTAAATAATTATGAAACTATGTTAAGACTCTCTCTCATTAAAGAATTTCAGATCTTGGTATTGTATTCAAACAGCAAGAAAAAAAATGACATTGCAAGGATAGCACAACTCATGTGAAGAAGCAAAAACTTAGGCTTAACCGATACTAACCGATAGTTGTCGAAGGAGAAAGGTGGGATGCCTACCGGGGCATCCCCAAGCTTAGATGCTTGAGACTTCTTGAAATATTATCAAGGCACCCCCAAGCTTGAACTTTTGTGTCTCCTTAATTCCTCTCATATCATGGTTTCTCTTCTTTTTATCAAAAAGCTTCATTCACACCAAACTCAACAAGAACTCGTGAGATAGGTTAGTATAAACCAATGCAAAACCTTATCATTTTCTACTGTAACAAATAACTAAAATTATTATTCAACATTGCATACTAAATTCCTCAGCATATTTAATACTCCTATCCTCAAATAGAATCATTAAACAAGCAAACATATGCAAACATAACAGCAATCTGCCAAAACAGTACAATCTGTAAAGAATGCAAGATTCATCATACTTCCCTAACTCCAAAAATTATGAAATAAAATTCCCACTGTAGTAAATTTATCATAGCTCATCATGCAAAAGGTTTCAACATTATATCATGCTCTGACTTTTCTAGGGAAGTTTTGCAACAGCGGTAAACTTTCTGTTTTCAAACAGTAACATGTATACTAGCAAAATAAGCATGGTAAAGGCTATCCTTGACATTTTTATTGAAAATAAAGATTAAAAACATTAATCTAAATAACAGCAAGCAAAAACTAACAAAAGAAAATGACACTCCAAGCAAAACACATATCATGTGGTGAATATAAATATAGCTCCAAGTAAAGTTACCGATGAACGAAGACGAAAGAGGGGATGCCTTCCGGGGCATCCCCAAGCTTAGGCTCTTGGTTGTCCTTGAATATTACCTTGGGGTGCCTTGGGAATCCCGAAGCTTAGGCTCTTGCCACTCTTTATTCCATAGTCCATCGAATCTTTACCCAAAACTTGAAAACTCCACAACACAAAACTCAACAGAAAACTCGTAAGCTCCGTTAGTATAAGAAAATAAAACCACCACTTTGGTACTGTAATGAACTCATTATAAATTCATATTGGTGTAATACCTACCGTATTCCAAGTTCTCTATGGTTCATACCCTCTGATACTACTCATAGATTGATCAAAATAAGCAAACAACACATAGAAAACAGAATCTGTCAAAAACAGAACAGTCTGTAGTAATCTGTATCTAACGTATACCTCTGGAACTCCAAAAATCCTACCAAATTAGGAAGTCCTAAGAAATTTGTGTACCAAATCAGGATCACGTTTCTGTGAATTAACAAAACTAATTTACTGGGTGCAAAAGTTTCTGATTCTCAGCGGGATCAACACAACTATCACCGTAAGCTATCCTAAAGGTCTTACTTGGCACTCTATTGAAACAAAAGCTATAAACCATGATTACTACAGTAGCATAATCATGTGTACACACAAAAACAGTAAGGGTAAATATTGGGTTGTCTTCCAACAAGCGCTTTTCTTTAATGCCTTTCTAGCTAGGCATGATGATGACAATGATGCTCACGTAAAAGATAAGAATTGAAACATAACAGGAGCATCATGAAGCATATGGCTAGCACATTTAAGTCTAACCCACTTCCTATGCATAGGGATTTTGTGAGCAAACAACTTATGGGAACAATAATCAACAAGCATAGGAAGGTAAAACAAGCATAGCTTGAAGATTTTCAACACATAGGGAGGAAACTTGACATTATTGCAATTCCTACAAGCATATATTCCTCCCTCATAATAATTTTCAGTAGCATCATGAATGAATTCAACAATATAACCAGCACCTAAAGCATTCTTTTCATGATCTACAAGCATAGAAAATTTACTACTCTCCACATAAGCAAAATTCTTCTCATTCGGAATAGTGGGAGTATCATAAGAGGCTTGAACACTAAAATTGTTTCCACACTAAAAGAGTAATGTTCAGGAAAAGGGTAATCGTAATCATGACAATATTTGTAAATATAATCATCACTAGTTTTTATAGCATAAGTTTCATGACAATAATCATCATAAGTAGCAACTTCGTTCTCATCATAATCGATTGAAACCTCTCCCAAGATAGTGGAATCACTAAATAATGTTGACACTCTTCCAAATCCACTTTCGTATTCATCACAATAAAATTCAACATCCTCCAAAATAGCGGGATCACTACTTCCTAAAGTTCACACTCTTCCAAACCCACTTTCATCACTATAATCATCATAAGTAGGAGGCATGTTATCATCATAACAACTTTGCATATCAAAACTTGGGATGCTAAAAATATCATCTTCATTAAACATAGCATCCCCAAGCTTGGGACAAACATTAATTTCAACAAATATATTCTTAAATATTTCATTCTCATCAAACATAGCTTCCCCAAGCTTGGGCCTTTTCATATCATAAGCATCATGGATATTCAAGGAATTCATACTAACAACATTGCAATCATGCTCATCATTCAAAGATTTAGTACCAAGCATTTTTAATGCATTCTTCTTCTAGCACTTGAGCACAATTTTCCTTTCCATCATTCTCACGGAAGATATTAAAAAGATGAAGCGTATGAGACAAACTTAACTCCATTTTTTTGTAGTTTTCTTTTATAAACTAAACTAGTGATAAAATAAGAAACAAAAATATTCAATTGCAAGATCTAAAGATATACCTTCAAGCACTCACCTCCCCGGCAACGGCGCCAGAAAAGAGCCTGATGTCTACTACACAACCTTCTTCTTGTAGACGTTGTTGGGCCTCCAAGTGTAGAGGTTTGTAGGACAGTAGCAAATTTCCCTCAAGTGGATGACCTAAGGTTTATCAATCCGTGGGAGGCATATGATGAAGATGGTCTCTTTCAAACAACCTTGCAACCAAATAACAAAAAGTCTCTTGTGTCCCCAACACACCCAATACAACGGTAAATTGTATAGGTGCACTAGTTCGGCGAAGAGATGGTGATACAAGTGCAATATGGATGGTAGATATAGGTATTTGTAATCTGAAAATATAAAAAAAGCAAGGTAACTAATGATAAAAGTGAGCTTAAACGGTATTGCAATGATAGGAAACAAGGCATAGGGTTCATACTTTCACTAGTGCAAGTTCTCTCAACAATAATAACATAGATAGATCATATAATAATCCCTCAACATGCAACAAAGAGTCACTCCAAAGCCACTAATAGCGGAGAACAAACAAAGAGATTATGGTAGGGTACGAAACCACCTCAAAGTTATTCTTTCGGATCGATCTATTAAAGAATTCGTACTAAAATAACACCTTAAGACACAAATCAACCAAAACCCTAATGTCACCTAGATACTCCATTATCACCTCAATTATCTGTGGGCATGATTATACGATATGCATCACACAATCTCAGATTCATCCAACCAACACAAAGTACTTCAAAGAGTGCCCCAAAGTTTCTATCGAAGAGTCAAGAAAACGTGTGCCAACCCCTATGCATAGGTTCATGGGCGGAACCCGCAAGTTGGTCACCAAAACATACATCAAGTGGCACGTGATACACCATTGTCACCACAGATAAACACGGCAAGACATACATCAAGTGTTCTCATCATAAAGACTCAATCCAATAAGATAACTTCAGGAGGGAAACTCAATTCATCACAAGAGAGTAGAGGGGGAGAAACATCATAAGATCCAACTATAATAGCAAAGCTCGCGATACATCAAGATCGTGCCATAGAGAGAACACGAGAGAGAGAGATCAGACACATAGCTACTGGTACATACCCTCAGCCTCGAGGGTGAACTACTCCCTCTTCGTCATGGAGAGCGCCGGGATGATGAAGATGGCCACCGGTGATGGGTTCCCCCTCCGGTAGGGTGCCGGAACGGGCTCCCGAGAGGTTTTTGGTGGCTACAGAGGCTTGCAGCGGCGGAACTCCTGATCTATCTTGATATTTGATGGTTTTAGGGTACGTTGGCTTATATAGGTGAAAGAAGTCGGTCGGGAGGTGCTCGAGGGGCCCACGAGACAGGGGGCGCGCCCTACAGGGGGGGCTCCTATCTCGTGGCTGCCTCGATGATCTTCTGACGTCAACTCCAAGTCTCCAGGATCATATTCTTCCAAAAAAACACGCTGCCGAAGGTTTCATTCCGTTTGGACTCCGTATGATATTCCTTTTCTTCGAAATACTGAAACAGGCAATAAAACAACAATATGGGTTGTGTCGTGGTTCTAAGTCTGACAGTAATGTAGGGGGGGGTACTAAGGAGAGGCAAGATCCTAGCTATGGAGTAGTTGTGCACACAAGAGTTTTACGAGTTCAGGCCCTTCTCGGAAGAAGTAACAGCCCTACGTCTCGGATCCCGGAGGCGGTCGACTGGATTATATGTGTGAGAGTTACAGGGGTGCGAACCCTTCTGCAAGTGGAGGGGGTGGCTTATATAGAGAATGTCAAGACCCCAGCCAGCCCACGTAGCGGAGGGTTAAAGTACATTAAGGCCTAGCGTTACTGGTAACGCCTTACATAAAGTGTTATCATGACCATAAAGACTACTTAATTACAGACCGTTTGGATACAGAGTAGATCTTGAACTCCTGGTGGTCGAGTGAGTCTTCATGGTCGAGTGTCTTCAAGTTCGTCGAGTGTCTTCTAGTCAGTCGAGTGGAGTCCCTCTAGGTCGATTGGAAGATGGCTTCTTCTAAAGATGTCCTTGGGGAGGGTACCTTAGACAGGTCCATGACCCTACCCTAGGTACATGACTTCATCATTAGCCCCCGAATGGATCGAGGTTTGAGTGAGGAAGGAGTTGAGAATTCTTCCGACTCCTCTTTCTATGTTATGAGCACGTCTTGTTCTGGATCAAATGACCGTAGGTGACGGCATCAACTTCTTTTTCAATTTCCTTGATCCATTCTGGATGTAGGTCGAGTGATCTTTCTATACTTGGAGATCTCCGAGCGACGGATCACCGGAGATCTTCCGTCTGACAAGTTGCCCTGCGGTTAGCGGATTTAGTGGGATCCGAATTTCAGGAAGCGCGCGAAGCGGAGAAGGCCGCGGTACTCGGATGGGATAAGACAGAGATGCCTCGATTCCCGCACCGCTTTTTTTGCCACGTATCCCTCACGCGAATGTTTCGGGATTTGACAGGATTGCCCGGGTCCACCAGTCAGCCACTCGGAAGCGACTCTATATAAGGTACAGGGCGGAGGTTTTTGAACAGTGCTCCCTCATTTTCCCCTCCCCCATCTTCAGATTCATCCGCTGCACTTGCCATCTGTTCAGCGTCGTTGCTCTGTACCAGCCTCGTCGGCGACAATGGTGAAGGAGAAGACGGCGGCTTTGGAGCGGGCGAAGAAGGCGACGGCTCAGGCGAAGGGGAGAGCGACCAGTCGGGGTGGATCCTCGTCGCGGTCCCACCTGCCACAAGGTTGGATCCAAGGGGATTGGATCCACTCGACCATCACCCGGAAGGATCTCGACGACCTGGCCAATGAGGGGCTGATCAAGCACGGAGCAGCGAGGCTTCCGGGGACGGAGTGGCAGCCGCAGCCTCAGGAGGGTGAGTGTGTCCTCCTAGCGACTCATGTCGATCGTGGGTTTTCTTTGCCGCCGCATCTTTTCTTTAGGGGGTTTCTGAACTTCTTCGGGGCTCAAGTCCACCACTTCACACCCAATTCCATTGCCTATCTCGCCGCTTTCGTGTCTCTGTGCGAAAACTTCTTGGGTTGTCGGCCGCACTGGGGCCTTTTCAAACACATATTCACTTGTCACTCTCAGACGATGAAAAAGGCTAATCCAAATGACGAGAGAACCCAAGTAATCCAGATGTGTGGGGGTCTTGGTGTCCAGATGAGGAGTAAGAGTGCTTTTCCGGCTATGACCCTTCCCGAGTCAGTTAGAGGGTGGCAGTCGACCTGGTTCTACTGCCGAGACCAGTCGACGCCAGGGCAGTCGACTGGGCTCCCTCCCTTCTCCATGAGTCGAGTGAACAAGCCGTCTTCTCTGAAAGTAGTTCCGGAGGAGAAGGCTCAGGTTAAAATGTTGATGGAGCGGGTAGTTCAACTCATTCGTGATGGTGTGACTAGCATGGATCTTCTGGAGGTTTTCCTTCGACGGCGCATCCAGCCACTCCAGTACCGGGGCCACCCGATGTGGTTGTACTCTGGTACTGAAGACACCACTCGGGTCCACCCAGAAGAGGTCGACGATGTCACACTGGAGAGGTGGATGACTGCCATCACAGGGAACAAGGACAACCCTCATGGGGCCAGGAGGATCCCGCCACTCAACCAATCTTATGAGGCAGACAAGGTATGACCACTTATCTCCGACTATAATCATGTTCCGTCCATTCTGTTTCTCCGCAGATCAGTCGATCGACTTTTGTCTTGTTTGTTGTCTTTCGGGTTACCACTGAGTTGTATTCGATGCCCAACGGGGCACAAGCACAGACCAAGGAGGAGGAAGGAAGTGGAGGTGAAAGTCAGGAGGAGTGGGAATCGGATGGCGATGAGGGTGATGAAGATGCAGGCTCCGATGAGGAGGAGGAGGAGGAGGAAGAGGAGGAGGAAGTTGTGCCTCCCCGTTCTGAAAGAAGGTCCAAGCTTGCTCATGACCCTGCGGTCGAGCGCGGCAAGGGGGCCGCACCTGCTGTGCAATTGACCAAGCGTCCTCGGACGACCTCTCCGGCGCCGACTGAGAAAGAGCCGAAGCAATCTCGAGTGGCGCCGTCGAGGCCGACGAAGGCTTTGCCGAAAATGAAGATGGTGATTCCCACTATTTCTGGGTAATGACATAACTCGTGTCCTCTTGTTTCTCATGGATTTATTCTTGGTCGATTCATGAGCTGATCGACTGATTTCTGAAACTGCGGTGCTGCTACTTCTGATACCTCAGCCAGACCTGATGATCAAGAAATTCCAACCCTGCTATGACCTTTGAAGTTTCGTTTTCAGTCGGTGGGATCTTCGTTTTTAACTTTGACTCTTTTCTGCAGCTCCATCTAATATCATCATTGATCTTCCTGATGATGATGAAGACGAGGAACCACTGAGGCAGAGGAGGAATAGGAGAGCGTCTGCTGGCAAGGCAGCTCAGGTCGTATCAGCACCTGAGAGGTTAGTCGCGGAAGGGGACAGCGTCACTCGGCCTACCGTATCCTTTGCGGTGCCGCTGACGAGTGCTCGCCCTTCGTCGTCAAGTGCTGGCCAGCCTTCACTTTTCTCTACCCACCACGTCCCTGAAGACCGAGCAAGCACTGTTAAAGAAGCCATACGCCAGGCGGGGGTTATGATGGAGCAAGTGAAGGCGATCCGAGACGCCAGTCAAGCAGCTTATGACGCCAGTTCAGCCCTTCAGAGCAATGTTCAGGTTGGTCGATCACTGCCTGTTCTGTTAGGATATGGTATCTGAAAACTTTTCTTTCTGAAAATCTTAGTATCTGTCGTACACCCACTGGGTGTGTCGATTGAGAATCTGGATTGATGGGGGCACGCTGAGTGCACCCACTGGGTGTAGTCCCCAAGGCTATGGTCGACTGCTGGCAGTGGGCTATAGTTTTTATGTCTTGAGTTTTTCTTTTTTCTCATTACTGTCTTCACTCGATCTGGTCGAATGGAATCATAAACCGGTGGGGGCACGCTGAGTGCACCCACTGGGTTTAGTCCCCGAGACCGTGGTCGACTACTGGCAGTCGGCTATGGTCTGAAGAACACACCCTCTCTTTCTCTTTTTTGGTCGACTGACCGACTCTGAGTCTAGCTGATAGAACTAGTGCGGGCACGCTGAGTGCACCCACTGGGTGTAGTCCCCGAGACTATAGTTGAATGTTTAGATTCAATTGTAGTCTTAGAAATACTATGATTTTTCTCTTAGTCACTCAGAAGTGACCTATCTTTGACATCTGTCGATTGGTTTTTTGCAGAGATCTTGCGAGCTTGCAGCTCGTTATACTGAATTGGAGAACAAGCATATCCAACTCGAACTTGACCTGAAGCTTGTCCAGGAGAACTTCACGAAGGCGAAGGAGGAGGCAAAAGGTATGTTTGGTGAGAATCTTGACGACTGTCTTTGCTTCCTGTCCGTCCCCGAGTCTGATCTTATTGTGATTTTACAGATAAACTGAGGGATGCTCTGAAGAAGAAGGACCTTGACCTCGCCGAGGCGCAGAAAGCGGCTTCGGACAAGACGAAACTTGCAAAAGAGAAGTTGGCTTCGGTCAGCAAACTTGAAGAGGAGAATGCCACTCTGAAAGCTGCTCTCGACGCGGCCAACAAGGAGGACACCCAACAGAAGCGTGAGAAGATAGCCCTGAGTGACAAGGCTAGCGAACTGGCAGGAAAGAAGAATGACTTGGAGGCTTATCTGGGAGGGCTCGCCAAGAAGTTATTCCTCATGCTCGAAGGTAACCCCTTATATCAGACTGGTAATCACTAACTTTGTGGGAACATTAGCTTATCCTTGGACTGTGTCCACAGAATTCTGCCGAAACTTTGAAGAAGAGACTAGCCGAGTGGAGACTGGCTTGGACCCCATCAACTCTCCTGTGAAGGATGAAGCTGCCATGAACGTGCTCCGACTCGAGTCTCGCGTTGCTGCTGTTGTTGACTATCTTGTAGTGCTGAAGGTTGCGACGTCACACATCGACACGGCACTCTGGCCAGGAGAAGCACTTCAGAACGACCTTGAGTCCTTGATGACTCGACTGAACGAAGTTCCAAGTCGAGTGCACGAATGGAAGAAGTCTTCTGCCAGATGTGGTGCCGACGTTGCTCTATCTCTGGTCTGTGTCCACTACAAGGATGCGCGAGAGGACAAGCTGGCAGCTCTCAAGGTGGCCAACACCAAGAAGCATGACTTCCGATCCTTCATGAAGACCTTCATCGCTGCTGCCACTCGGATCGCAGATGGAATCGACCTGGACGAGTTTGTTGCACCTTCCGGCCCTCCACAGGAGGGGTAAAAAACTTCTATGCTTGATGCTTTGAATTTGCCTCGGAATGCCGAGTGATTTTTGTAACCGATAAACCTTAACAGGCTTGATGCCTGAGCGCTTCTGGATCCGTAGGACGCTATCCGAACTTGGTTTACCGTTGAATATGTTTGCTTCTGCTTTCGAACAATCATTTCCTTTGCTTGGAATATATACTAGTGTCTATGATGCTCTTTTGCAGGTAGGGACGAAGCACAAATTACAATCGACTTGTACTCGTCATGTTTAGGCGAGTGCTGGGCTGCAGCTAAGCCCCCGAGTGGGAGGTTTGCTCTCCACTCGGTAGGATTTTAGAAACTTAGGCGAGCACTGGGCTGCAACTAAGCCCCCGAGTGGGAGGTTTGCTCTCCACTCGGTAGGATTTTAGAAACTTAGGCGAGCACTGGGCTGCAGCTAAGCCCCCGAGTGGGAGGTTTGCTCTCCATGCGGTAGGATTTTAGAAACTTAGGCGAGCATTGGGCTGCAGCTAAGCCCCCGAGTGGGAGGTTTTCTCTCCACTCGGTAGGATTTTAGAAACTTAGGCGAGCACTGGGCTGCAGCTAAGCCCCTGAGTGGGAGGTTTGCTCTCCACTCGGTAGGATTTTAGAAACTTATGTGAGCAGTGGGCTGCAGCTAAGCCCCCGAGTGGGAGGTTTGCTCTCCACTTGGTAGGATTTTAGAAACTTAGGCGAGCACTGGGCTGCAACTAAGCCCCCGAGTGGGAGATTTGCTCTCCACTCGATAGGATTTTAGAAACTTAGGCGAGCACCGGGCTGCAGCTAAGCCCCCGAGTGGGAGGTTTGCTCTCCACTCAGTAGGATTTTAGAAACTTAGGCGAGCACTGGGCTGCAGCTAAGCCCCCGAGTGGGAGGTTTGCTCTCCACTCGGTAGGATTTTAGAAACTTAGGCGAGCACTGGGTTGCAGCTAAGCCCCCGAGTGGGAGGTTTGCTCTCCACTCGGTAGGATTTTAGAAACTTAGGCGAGCACTGGGCTGCAGCTAAGCCCCTGAGTGGGAGGTTTGCTCTCCACTCGGTAGGATTTTAGAAACTTAGGCGAGCACTATGCTGCAGCTAAGCCCCCGAGTGGGAGGTTTGCTCTCCACTCGGTAGGATTTTCGTGGCGTAGATTTGGAGGAGGAAGTAGCAGTCGACTTGCGCTTCGTCCTCCTTGCGGAGCGCACGTTGTATTTGTGGCGTAGCTCGGCAGGAGAAGGCAGGAGTCGACCTGCGCCTCGTCCTCCTTGCGGAGTGCACGTTGTCTTTTATACTTAGGCGAACACTAGGTTGTAGCTCGGTAGGGTTTTCAGAAACTTAGGCGAGCACTGGGCTGCAGCTAAGCCCGCGAGCGGGAGGTTTGCTCTCCACTCGGTAGGATTTTGTTTTAACTTAGGCGAGTACTTGGACTGCATCTAAGCCTCCGAGTGGAAGGCTGACTTACCACTCGGTAGGATTTTGTTTAAACTTAGGCGAAATGGATTCGCAGCTAAGCCTCCGAGTGGAAGGCTGGCTTACCACTCGGTAGGATTTTTTACAAACTTAGGCGAAATGGATTCGCAGCTAAGCCACCCACTGGGGGACTGATTTATGTGAACAAAAGTAATAACAATCACTGGGAAAATTATGAAACTCTTGTCTTTGATAAATAAACTACAGAAGTACTTTTATTACAACTCATCCGAGTGAATACTTAAGTATAAAAGGGGCGGAGCAGATCCGCATTCCAAGCTCGTGCACTACAACAAAATCACACATATAGCAACGCCTACGTAGCAACGGTGTGCCAACATGTGTTGGGGGGGCCGTTGGATCAACCTCTGCCACCTCCCCACAAATAGCTAACCTCCTCCATTGACTCAAAAAAAAAAACTCCTCCACGTACCCACCTCCTCCTCGTCTTCCTCTCTTTCTCCTCAATTATCTGCGGTCTTCCTCCTTTCCACCCTCAAAACTTGGAGGGTTGATGTCTTCCGAAATAACTGGAGGGGCTGCGAACGCTGGGGTCTACAGAGGGCGGATTCATGGCCTTACTACCTGGTCGTGCCACCGGTTGCCAGGATCCCGGGGCGGTGGCGAGGAGCTCAGCCGACATGTCTAAGTTGCAGATCTAGGTTAGGTTCGCGTCGGAGCCGCACGACCGCATGTACTCCGGTCAGTATGCTGGCCGCGATGTCACCATCCCGAGCAAGACGCCGCTCAGTTCGAGCAGCAGTTCGCATACTAGGTCGGCTTCCGCCTCTGCCACACAACTACATCTCCGTAATCGTACGTTCTACAATCCTCTTTTTTTTTCTCCCACCACCTCATCCCCTTGGTCGATCTTTCTTACCCTGTTCTTACCTGATCCAGCACTAGCATGGTGACAAATCCATGTTTTGGCGCTGGATCCTCTGCTTCTAACTATCTGTCCTATTGTTACTTCAACATCTGCACTCTGCAATAGGTACCCGCCATGGTGTTGTAGATCATGGCAGGCTGAACCATCCGCGTCTCCTTTAGGTATTTCAATTTTATACGTGTCTGTAAATTTTATATTTAGTTCACCATCTTCAAGATGTTGCTAGTGAGATTTATTAATTTTGATATATCTACTGTGTTAATTCGAGCGGAATATTTGCATCCTCTTGTTCAAACAAATTGTTTCTTAGGACGCATTAGTTTTTTTATTGCTGCTAGTAAGTGGATAGTTAATCAAGATTAGAACGTGAAGTTGATCATCACACCCTCATTCAACTGGCTGTCGTTTTATCTAAAATATATATCCTAGATGTGGCCTTGTCATCAAAGAGCAGTGCGTACAGGATCCTTGAAGATACACTAGAAGTTTGTACGTGTAGGGACATACACTGCAGGAACTGATCGACACTACTATGGTATCATGACTACTTCAAGTATAGGAAAAAAAATCCCCTAATTACTCTTAGGGCATATGCAATGCCAAGACTCTTAACTAGGCGCTTAACTACTTCCACCTAACTAAGCGCCTATACAGGAGGCTAGCTTGTGCCCAACCAGGCGCTTGTTCCATCACAGAACTCGCCTAAGCGTCCGGCTCCGAGTGTGGCATCGGGCGCCCAGGAATTTAGTCGGTGTCATGAAAATAGCTAGGATTTTAATCCCTAACGCCTATTTAAGCACCCCCATTGTAGACGCCCTTATGAATCCTTAATTTTTTCATTTCAGCTGCCCTCAGAGTTCTGTAAATGTCAACGGTAAAAACTCATCTTATTTAGCATTGCTACCTATGTATTGCTGAAAGGGGTTCGTGTTGTACCAAGCTGGCTGTTTGATGGAGAATACGTAGTACCAAATTTCCCTGTACATTGGTTCTGGGCTCTTTACTATACACGTGTAGGTAGACAAGTTTATCTTATTAAAATATTTTCCTTTCCTTGGCTGATTGTGTTACAATTCATTTTTATGATGACAAAGGTATTTATTTGTAGTGAACGACCATGACATATATAGCTAGGGAAGCTTTCTGCACAAAGAGGAGGCAACTCCATGATTATGCTTTGACATAGCCTCCACAAAGCAGAGGTTTGAGTTATTGATTTTCCCTATTCGGTACAATTTGTTTTGGTTTTATATAAATAAATATAAGCCATATTTTCCCTGTACTCACTTATTCTAGAACTTAGTTAATTTAGTAAATGAGCATGTGTTGTCTTATGCATATTCTTATTTAGATAAGCGGTGGATATTCAGGACTTGTGCAGGGCAATTAGGAGAAATATAATGTATCATCCTGGTGTTCATTATTTTCTTTGAAGTGTTTCAAAATTGTTGAAATCTTGCATCTACTTGTATTTTCTGGACCACAACAAATTTTCTTAGGAAACGAAGGACGTGTGGTATGTCAGTAAATGATTTTATTCAAGAGAGGTAACTTGTTTCTTACTTAGTATGTTCTTTTAAAGGTTTGACATATAGCAAGTTTGTTCATAAGAAAACACAATGATCAAAGTGTTTGTCAAATGTAGGCTATTTTTCTGCGTACAGAGGCTACTGATGTCGTCTTCATCATTTGTAAGGAGCTCCTCCTTTAAATTTTACTACTGATCTGTTGACCTGCTTTTCTCTACTGTTAGTTGCTCATCTCATTTCTTTCATTGTTGTAGATTGACAAAAATGAATGGATTATGCATGGCTCAAATGTTGATTCCAAGGTCGAGAATGGGGCTGCTAATATACAATTAGAATGTGATTTTTGTGGTCAATGTTTCAGACATTATGTTTTAGAATAGTTGAGGAGTTGGCTGCAAGGTTGAGAATTAGGCAACTACTAGTAGATAGTTTCACATTTTGTAAACTTTTGACCATATTCTTTGTAATGCAACATATTTGATATAATATATGATACCTTTTTGTTCGTTATATTGTGTGGCTTTTATGCACTATCAGCATTGACCTATTTATTTTGGAAATACCATTAATTGTTCTTACTATCTAGAAAGCTTCTGGTCGTTGCAATGATTTGTTATGTCCATTTGAAAATCCTTTTGTGCAGGGTAGCCACCAACGCATATGAAGTGTTGTTATATTGTAACTATATACGTTGCTATCTTACAACGCTTCTACACGTTGTTTACCAACAAATCTATATACGTTGTTGTAGACCCTTCCAACGCCACAAACGGCAACGCATAAAAATCCGTTGGTGTAGACCATCGCAACGCATATAGGAACATACGACAACGCATCAATGCGTTGCTGAAGGGGGGTTCCTGTTGTAGTGGTGGCTCGTCAATCTGGCGATCAACGTTGTAAAGACGGTATGCTCCGTTGTGGAGAACTTTGGTAACAATGAAAGGGCCTTCCCAAGTAGGGGCGAGTTTGTGTGGCTTCTGTTGGTCCACTCGGAGGACCAAGTCTCCTTCTTGGAAGGCTCGGCTCTTCACATTTCTGGCGTAGAATCGACGCAAGTCTTGCTGATAGATGGTCGACCGAATCATGGCCATCTCTCTTTCTTCTTCTAGAAGGTCGACTGCGTCCTGCCGGGCTTGTTCTGCTTCAGCTTCAGAGTAGAGCTCGACTCGCGGTGCATTGTGAAGCAGGTCACTTGGTAGAACCGCCTCAGCTCCGTAGACCAGAAAGAACGGAGTCCTCCCAGTCGACCGATTTGGAGTAGTCCTCAATCCCCAAAGAACTGATGGAAGTTTGTCGACCCACGCGCCTGCTGCATGCTTGAGGTCACGCATCAATCGGGGTTTCAGTCCTTTGAGAATTAGGCCATTTGCTCTTCCTGCTTGTCCATTCGACTGGGGGTGGGCGACTGAAGCATAGTCGACTCTCGTGCCTTGGGAAGCGCAGAGAGCTTTGAATTGATCAGAGTCGAAGTTTGACCCATTATTAGTGATGATGCTATGCGGAACTCCATAACTGAATATTAATTCTCTGATGAAGCTGATGGCAGTGCCAGCATCAAGATTTTTAATGGGCTTGGCCTCGATCCACTTGGTGAACTTGTCGACTGCCACCAGTACATGGGTGAAGCCGCTCCTGCCAGTTCTCAGCGGTCCAACCATATCTAATCCCCAAACAGCGAAAGGCCAGACGATCGGGATGGTCTTCAAGGCTGAGGAGGGTTTGTGTGACATGTTGGAGTAGAACTGACATCCTTCGCACTTGTCGACTATCTCTTTCGCCATTTCATTTGCTCTGGGCCAGTAAAAACCCGCTCGGTATGCTTTAGCCATGATGGTCTGAGAGGACGCATGATGGCCACAGGTCCCCGAGTGGATGTCATTGAGAATCATTCGACCCTCTTCCGGTGTTATGCATTTCTGGCTGACTCCAGTCGTACTTTCTCTGTACAACTGTCCCCTCATGACAGTAAAGGCTTTGGATCGACGGACGACCTCTCGAGCCTCCTCTTCATTCTTTGGGAGCTCTTTCCTTAGAATATACGCGATATAGGGCACTGTCCAATCGGGAGTGATAACCAGAACTTCCATGATTAAGTCGACCACAGCTGGGATCTCGACTTCAGTCGGATCTGTGGCGCTTTTTGGCTGCGGGGCTTCTTCAGTAAATGGATCTTCTTGAACCGACGGCGTGTGAACATGCTCCAAAAACACGCCACTCGAGATGGCTTCTCTTTTGGAACCTATCTTCGGCAAGTCATCGGCTGCTTGATTTTTCTGTCGGGGGACGTGATGGAGCTCTGATCCCTCAAATTTCTTCTCCAGCTTTCTGACTGCATTGCAGTAACCAGTCATGGCTGGGCTTCTAACGTCCCACTCTTTCATCACTTGGTTGACCACCAAATCCGAGTCACCGTTGACCATGAGGCGACGGACGCCGAGTGAAATGGCCATACGCAATCCATACAAGAGTGCTTCGTATTCTGCTTCATTGTTGGAAGAATCAAAGTGAATCTGGAGTACATATCTGAGCTTATCTCCTCGGGGGGAAACCAACACTACCCCGGCACCGGAACCATTCAGCATTTTAGAGCCATCAAAGAACATAGTCCGGTGCTTCGAGTGAACTTGAGTCGGTAACTGCTGTTCAGTCCACTCGGCGAGGAAATCTGCTATTGCTTGGGACTTGATAGCTTTCTTTGCCTCAAATCTGATATCCAGGGGAAGAAGTTTAATCGCCCATTTTGCCACTCGGCCAATTGCATCTCTGTTGTGCAGAATCTCTGATAAGGGGGCGTCGCTGAC
Organism: Triticum aestivum; assembly: GCF_018294505.1. Classification (NCBI taxonomy): domain Eukaryota; kingdom Viridiplantae; phylum Streptophyta; class Magnoliopsida; order Poales; family Poaceae; genus Triticum; species Triticum aestivum. The sequence continues at coordinate 380,573,832 of NC_057804.1, read as the reverse complement.
GACTGTCATGATATGGCCAGAGAAGTAGTGAGCAACTTTCTTCGTGGTCATATAAATCCCATATACAAGCTTCTGATAATGAGGATATCGTTGCTTGGATGGGGTCAGGACTTCGGAAATGTAATATACTGGGCGCTGAACTTTGAAGGCTTTCCCTTCTTCTTCCCGCTCGACCGTAAGTACAGTACTGACGACTTGTCCTGTGGCTGCAATGTAAAGCAGCAAAGGCTCTTTGCTGATCGGGGCAGCAAGCACCGGCTGGGTGGAAAGCAGAGTTTTTAACTCTGCAAGCGCTGCGTCAGCTTCAGGAGTCCACTCGAACTTGTCTGACTTCTTCATCAGTCGGTAAAGAGGCAATGCCTTCTCACCGAGACGAGAGATGAATCGACTTAAAGCGGCCAAGCAACCAGTAAGCTTCTGATCATCGTGCACATGCACAGGTCGTTTTATTCAGAGTATGGTGCCCACTTTCTCTGGGTTTGCATCGATTCCTTGTTCGGAAACGAGAAACCGAGTAACTTTCCACCAGGAACTCCGAATGTGCACTTGGATGGGTTAAGCTTGATATCATACCTCCTGAGGTTGGCAAATGTTTCAGCGAGGCCAGTCAGCAGGTCGGAACCTTTCCGTGACTTGACCATAATGTCATCCATGTACGCTTCCACATTCCGACTGATTTGAGTGAGCAAACACTTCTGAATCATCCTCATGAACATGGCTCCGGCATTCTTGAGGCCGAATGGATGGTGACATAACAGAAGCACCTGAATGGGGTGATGAAAGCTGTTTTGATCTCATCGGGCCCAAACAGACGGATCTGATGGTACCCGGAATAAGCGTCTAAGAAAGACAGTCGCTCACATCCCGCAGTCGAGTCGACTATTTGGCCGAGGCGGGGAAGAGGAAAATGATCTTTCGGGCAGACCCGATTGATATGCTTAAAATCAATGCACATGCGAAGCGAATTGTCCTTTTTGGGGACCATGACGACATTGGCGAGCCACTCGGAGTGGTAAATCTCTCAGATGAACTCTGCTGCTAAGAGCCGAGCCACCTCTTCGCCAATAGCCTTCCTTTTCTGGACGGGAGACCGTCGCAGATGTTCCTTCATAGGTTTTGCCTTTGAATCGACTCACACACGATGCTCAGCCAGTCCCCTGGGTACACCCGGCATGTCAGAAGGTTTCCATCCGAAGATGTCCCAGTTCTCAAGGAGGAACTGGATGAGCGCTTCTTCCTATTTGGGGTCGAGTGTTGTGGAGATATGAGTCGGAGCAGCGTTGGGGTTGGTCGGGTGGATGTGAACTGGTTTTGTCTCACCGGACGACTGGAACGCTGATTCCGTAGCAGGCTTTTTGGCACGCAACAAATCACTCGGGTCCGCATTCCTCTGGTGTTCCTGCCACTCTTCTGCCACCATCTGAGCATCGGCGATCTTTGAGCCTTTCTGGAAGCACTCTTCTGCCTTCTTGTGGTTACCAGTGACAGTGATCACGCCTTTAGGGCCAGGCATCTTTAGTTTGAGGTACACGTAACATGATCGAGCCATAAAACGTGCATAAGCTGGCCTGCCAAAAATAGCATGGTAGGCACTCTGGAAATCCACAACCTCAAATGCCAGCTTCTCTTTGCGGAAATTCTTTGAATCACCACAAACCACATCAAGAGCAATCTGGTCGAGTGACGCGGCCTTCTTGCCAGGAATGACTCCATAGAAACTCATGTTGCTTGTGCTGAGTCTGGACATCGGAATGCCCATCCCTTTCAGCGTCTCAGCATATAGTATATTCAAACTACTGCCCCCATCCATCAACACTTTAGTCAGTCGAGTGCCCTCAACGATTGGGTCGACCACCAGAGCTTGCCTCCCAGGGGTGGCTATGTGCGTCGGGTGATCAGACTGGTCGAATGTAATGGCGGTTTGAGACCACTTTAGATAATTGGGTGTTGATGGAGCAGTCATATTCACCTCTCGGTTTATAACTTTCAGTCGGTTTTTGCTCTCAACGTCAGCAAAAATCATCAGGGTGGAATTGACCTATGGATATTTCTCGTCACTGTCCTCCTTGTCCCCAACTTTGTCTGACTCTTTTTCCTTATCCTTGTGCTGCTTTCCTTGGAACTGCTGTATCAGGAGTCGACACTGTCGGGTGGTATGCTTCAGATAAATGAAGTTACCCTCTTCATCTTTCTTCGTGTGGATGTGACACGGTAAATCCATCACGTCGTTTCCTTCTTTATCTTTTACTTTTTTGGGGTTACAAGTCCCCTTGGGATTTCCTTTGAACTTCCCTTGAGTCACGGCCAAGGCTTCTCCAGGAGCGGCTGGCTCGGCTTTCCGCTTCTGCTTCCGACTGGAGTTACCTCCTCTGGATTCCTGGGCGACTAACTTATGCTTGCCGCTCCAGAGCCGATTCTCTTCCTCACCATTGGCATATTTGGTGGCTATTTCCATCATTCGACTTAGAGACATGTCTCCGGTTCGACCAAATTTCAGGCTTAGCTCTCTGTACTTTACACCCTCCTTGAAGGCGCAGACTGCCTGGTGATCAGATACATTCTCTACTGTGTGATGCAGTATGATCCATCCCTGGATGTAATCCCTCAAAGTCTCATTCGACTTTTGCACACAAGATTGCAGCTCTGTCAGTCCTGCTGGTCACTTGCATGTTCCTTCGAACGTTCTGACAAACACTCGGGAGAGGTCCTCCCAAGTGTAAATGCTGCTGGGTGTCAACTGATTCAGCCATGCTCTGGCTGACCCTTCCAACATAAGAGGCAGATGCTTCATGGCCACCTCATCATTCCCGCTGCCAATCTGAACAGCCACTCGGTAGTCTTCAAGCCAAGTATCGGGCTTAGACTCACCGTTGAACTTGCTGACTCCAGTCGCCAGCCTGAAGTTGGGAGGAGTCACCACAGCTCTGATGGCTCTGCTGAAACACTCTGGTCCGGAGACATGCACTTGGCTGCTGGTGGGTACATCTCTATCGTTACCCTCTCTGTGGGCTCTGTTTCGGTCGACCAGACCTTGAACGATGATGGATCTCGCATCAAAGCCTGGTTTCCTGGGGTCGACCGGAATCCTTCGCCCGCCACTGTGCTGGCGTCTATCATCCTGCTGTCGAGGCATATAGGACCCACCCCTTGGGGGGAGTAGGCACTCGACGTCGATCGTTGCGATCAAATCAGTGATCATACTGCTCATGGTTCCTGTACTGATCATGCCGGTCACCACGCCCTTCATGCCTCGGGGGCGATCTGGGGCTATGAGCCGACTGGACCGTATTCGCTGCCACGGACCTGCTGTGAATCCTGTTCCGCCACTACGACACAGCTGAGTTCTGATCTCCTGCTGCCCGGAGCAAATCTCTGATCTGCATCAAGCCTCTGCCAGCCTCTGACTGGGAAGGCTGAATTGATTCTGCTATACGGGCTGCAGCTGCTAAATTCTGAATCGGAGTTCGATATACCTGACTCGGAGGTGGAAAGAGCTGGCGTCGACTGGAGTTTGGAATCCGTTGCTACGCGCGCTCGTCGAGTGCCCGCCGAAGGTTCTCCAGTCGAGTGCGCTCGGCCAGGTTGGCCAAGCACGCGTCCTCCAAGGCGCGAGCCTCAGGGGTTTCTCCAACGATCGGAGTGTGAAGCGCATCCATGTTCCGGCGGCGAAGCTCTTCCCTCTGCTGCCAATTGAGGGGATCGGGGAGATATTCCTCATGGGCGTGCGACCGGGAAAGCCGGGGGGGACGTGCGGTCCATTGACCATCAGGACCTCCGCCGCTGGATCACTACTATCGCACTCGGATGCAGTCTCTGCGGAGCTAGTCGACAAGTCGAACAGGCCGTAGAGAGATTCGTCGGGCTCGATTGCCGCGACTTGGGCGGTGGTCGACTGGCGAGCCACCGCGTGCCTCACCCACTGCTGAAGCCTCGACCGACCGGAGCGCTTACGCCGACGGGAAGCTGGGAGGGAGGATGACACAAAAACCGGCCGATACTGGGTCGACGGTTGCCGCAGAAGGACGCCACAGATGCACGCTCGAAAGTGCGTAGCCCCGCAGACTGGGAGCACGTCGACGTCGAGCAGAGCCTCATGCAGCAAGGCAGAGTCGTCGGCGACGAACATGAGCGCGCCGAGACGGATCTCGCGGCCCTCAACCAAAACTCCGCCTGAAACCATGATGACGGGAATCAGAAAAATTGCAACTTCTCCAATAAGTCGCTAAGACACCTGCCCCACGGTGGGCGCCAACTGTCGTGGCTCTAAGTCTGATAGTAATGTAGGAGGGTTCTAAGGAGAGGCAAGATCCTAGCTATGGAGTAGTTGTGCACACAAGAGTTTTATGAGTTCAGGCCCTTCTCGGAAGAAGTAACAGCCCTACGTCTCGGAGCCCGGAGGCGGTCGACTGTATTATATGTGTGAGAGTTACAGGGGTGCGAACCCTTCTGCCAGTGGAGGGGGGTGGCTTATATAGAGGATGCCAAGACCCCAGCCAGCCCACGTAGCGGAGGGTTAAAGTACATTAAGGCCTGGCGTTACTGGTAACGCCTTACATAAAGTGTTATCATGACCATAAAGACTACTTAATTACAGACCGTTTGGATATAGAGTAGATCTTGAACTCCTAGTGGTCGAGTGAGTCTTCATGGTCGAGTGTCTTCAAGTTCGTCGAGTGTCTTCCAGTCAGTCGAGTGGAGTCCCTCTAGGTCGACTGGAAGATGACTTCTTCTAAAGATGTCCTTGGGGAGGGTACCTTAGACAGGTCCATGACCCTACCCTAGGTACATGACTTCATCAGGCTGGGCCTCCGGTTAATAGGTTAGTCCTAAAAATAATATAAAAGTGTATAATAAAGCCTATAATCATTCAAAACAGGTAATAAAATAGCATGAATGCTTCATAAATTATAGATACGTTGGAGACGTATCACTCACTGATACCTCAAAATGCGTGAGTGCACGATACATAGAGTCTACAGTGAAAGAGCCTGATAATAGTAAGGTTCCAGCAAAACACATCCCGGCCTTGTGTCGGGTTAATCAAATCCAGACGGGACAAGAGATTATTCCATGACATAAGTTGGCTTAGCCAACATTGATAAATAGATGTCATGGAAGCCCATGCCTTCTTGCTTCTAGGCACACACAACTTCCATGAAGCCCCCCCCCCCCCCCCCCCCCCCCCCAACACACCATAAGTAGTGCAACATTTTGTCAATTATTCCTTTGTATGCTTGTTTAGGAATTTTGGAGACACCCATCGTATATAATGGTATAGTCTGTATAGCCGATTTGAGAAGAACTTCATTTCCTATTGCCGATAACTACCTTTGTTTCCATCCATTACTCCTCTGATTATCATAATGAATAAGAAATTGAAAGCAACTAGTTTTACTGATATATCGATACTACCAACTATGGTTGGCTAGCCTAGATATGAGTTATTATTGACTTTGTTGTACCAATAAAGACCAAAGTCCTAGAGGCAACTGATAATGGGCAGCATCATATATTAGTATCACACATATAATACTAGTATGTGATACTCTCTTTATAGTGCATAATATTCTAGTATCATAAATCATCTTATTTATTGACATGCATGACACATAGTAACGTAACATTTATTATGATGCGGTATCTTACTCTAACCTTCTTTTTCTTATTTAATTGTCTTTCATATAAGTATGTTTGCTAATCTCATGATACCAGTTATGTTAGTCCTACCCACTATGACCAGCTTAACAACAAAAGGTGCCTCCGTAGAAAGTTTTGTGCATTGAAGCCTAAAGACTCGCACCGATTGTTGAAAGTAAAGATCGAATCGAAGAGACGGTCATGAATTGGTCTTCATTTCCATGCGGCGACAGATGGCAAAGCGAGAACTCGAGCGCATCTGTAAAAGTCAAACAGTGACGTGATTCTTTCGATGAGCGCGTGTTATTTCCGCTTCGCTTCCGACACAGCTAGTTACTGTTTCCTGATTAATGGCCGTGCTTGCCTTATGTAGCCGTCGGCACTCGGGTAATTTAACATGAACAGTTCAACTTAAAACTCTTCTACCCGCAGTTTGGCCTCATGTATCACGTGTCGCAATACGGTCAGTTGATAAGCTCTAGCGGGACAATGCCACTAGCGGTTCGGAGCTTCTTTCCTTCACTTTAATTCACCGGAGATAAGTGTGCCAATACGTCGTCCTACATTTGATATTGACCGAACCCTTTCTAATACGTCCCAGATGGAATCCGTATTCCAGAATTGTACTACTGTTAATATAGTACTTCCTCTGTCCCAAAATATAAAAACTTTTTTAACACTACACTAATGTAAAAAAACGTTCTTATATTATGGGACGGGGGAGTACTAAGTATTGAATTCGCCTCTTTGGAAGTGATGACAATGATGATGTACCTTTATTTTCTGCGAGGAACATTGAAGATGTACCTACCGTATAGAGTTCCGTAGTTGGTTTTTTCTACGGATACGGATGCATATGATGTGCCGTACTCCACTGCTGTACTAGTCTTTAATCGCAAACTTGCGACTGATGCTAGCTAGTGAGTTTCCAAACTTGGGACAGGCTGTCTTGGCACCAAGTGGTGTAACCTTGCCGTTCCGTTCCGTTTGGTTCCAAGGAGGCCGTTTTTCCTGTGCGGAAAAGGGGCAAGATGGCGGTGCGGCGCGCTTGGAAGCCAAGGGTCGGTCACGCCATCACGCTGAAACCACCGAGACCGACCCCACCCCATATGCCGGAGCGGAGCGGAACCGGCCACACTAGTGGGGCTGAGTAGTCGGTCGGTGCCGATACACGCGCTCGCGTCATGCCAGAGCCCTTCCTTTTCGACTGCGGCGCGCGTGCTGCGGGCCCCGTCCGTCTGTTGGTCACGCATGTGCACACGTTGCGCACGGGACGACACAACCGTCCCGACCCGTCCAACCACACGGTGACAGCGAGCGGCGCGCGGCCGGTGCGACATCATGTCACCGCAGCTTGTTTGCGCTTGACTGAAACGCGACGGCGGCCGTGCAAGCTGGAGCCACGCGCTCTCTCTCTCGCTGTACGCCGTCATGGCGGAGGAGTAGTCGGCGCCGCCGGCGTCGGCGTTTCACTAGGCGTACGTGGAGCAGTGGTACAAACTCACTCACCTCGCACATCATCGGCTACCGGAGAACCAAATCCATTACCCCTCCGTCCCATAATATAAGATCGTTTTTTACACTAGTTTTACACTAGTGTAGGTCAGAAACGCTCTTATATTATGGGACAGAGGGAGTAATCTACAACAACTTTGTGAGCGAAAGGCCGTAGCGGCCAAGACCACAGAGAACCTGAACTTCATCATCCAGCAGTGGGAGTCCTACTAGGCCGCGAGCAATGCTCAAGCAGGCGCGATCGCAGCATCGGACACGGAGGTGGCGCTGGTGGTACACGCGATCGCGGATGAGAATGCCAACAGTGGGGTGTTGTTCTCACCGCCCTACGCGGCTGGCTTGGGCCACTATGACCACGAGGCCGGCCCGTGGGCCCCACCTCCACCGGCAACGTGTAGGCTCTGGACTCTGACAAAGAATTAATAGGACATAGAAGATGAAGGTGCTCGTGTCACATGTCTTACTCTTCCCTGCCGGTGACACGCAACTTCACTTCACGAGTTTCATGGCCGGCAAAGATGTCGGACATGGAGAATAACAAAGACTTGGATGACGGACACCGGCGAATATTTAAACTAGGTTAACTTTCGAACGCTTTTGTTTAGTGAAATGTGTTAAAAAGTAACATGGTCATGTTTAAATGAAAATCACCCAGTTTACATGAAAGTCGTCCTATTTTCAAATTCCGTTTGAAATGTATGCGAACGTTTGAGGTATACGGTTGGATGGCCGGCTCCTACATCAGTATTGCAGACGCGTTTGGCTTTTTCTTTGTATCAACTATAAACCACTGGATTGTCTTCAATTGGATGGGGGAATCCAATTGACAGCCTCGATTCGTATCCTAGCTCGTCTAAGAGTGAGCTTCGCTTCAACCAAATCTTTCGTACCCTCAGCTTTACTCAAGTTAGCTTCGGCTATTTCAAGTGCCTTTTGAGCTTCTTCCGGATCAATATCACTACCCAGTTCCGCATCATTTCCTAAAATGATGATCTCATTATTAACTATTCTCGCAAAACCGCTCCACAGAACCGCTGTTAATCATTGGTCGTTGAGGAGGCGTATTCTCAAAGGACCCATATCTACTGCTGTGTTAATGGGGGCGTGGTTTGGTAATACGCCAATTTGGCCACTATTAGTGGATAAAATGATTTCTTTCACCTTACAATCCCAAATAATTCGCTTAGGAGTCAGTACATAAAGATTTAATTTCATTTCTGCGATTTGTTCTCCTCTTCTAAGGTTATAGCTTTCGTGCTAGCTTCATCGATGTTACCCACCAAATAAAAAGCCTGTTCAGGTAGGCCGTCTAATTCTCCGGAAAGGATTAGTTGAAATCCCCTAATAGTTTCCGCAAGAGCAAAGCAGAGACATTTATTTCGAAACAATTGAATTCATCGTCAGTTACCTCGGCAGAGGACTTGTAGCACGTAGCTTTTTTTTTGGCTTCAAAGTTTTAATCTTTCATATATTTTGAACCAAAAGACAAATTAAATTTGTTTTTCCTGTGACGAGAGCTTTCGAATGAGATCCATTTTGAATACAGTTTGATAAAATTTTAAAAATTTGTTAAGTTCCAGTGAAACTTGATACAAACTACACACAAAATTGTGAGTTTTTAGATCCTATGATCGACAAAAATGTTTCAACCTCTGAAACTTGGTACGAGCGACCAACGAAATCGTAAGTATCGGAACCTATGACTGGCATAACGTAAGTTTCAAAACTTAAAACTTGAAACTTTAAATTTATTGTGCTCTCGTGCGGGATCCAAAGACTTTGCGGATCGCGAGGCAATCGGGCAGCCGACGCGACTGACAGGTGTGTGCCCCTCATCTGCGTGCCCTCCAAATTGGACGATAAAGGGTTTCCCCTTGCTTTATATTATAAAGCCACCACAAGATACAACCAACATGCTGGGGCCGCAGCACAACCAAGCCCAAAGAAAACAACAAGACAAAAGAGAAACAAATGCCGACACCGGCAGCTTAACGAAACGAAGAAGAAACCGGGAGCCATCGCGCCCCCCCCCCCGGAGATTTACCACCACACGCCAAGCACACTGAAGCGTTGCGTACTGAGCAACACCTTCAAGAAGGAAAGCGACGATGATGAGGCCGTTGCCCGGACAAGTCATAGGGTTTCGCCCGGTATGCGAAGGGCAGTGAGGAGGGGGTTATACCCGAAGCCCTTCAGGAAGGAACGATGGCGCCCACAGGCGTCACCACCTCGGTGCCGGACGAGCCGACATGGATTTCTCCCGACCCCCAACCCTCGCCACCCCGGGCGATCCGATTGCTCCACCAAACCAACCGCCCACCAACGCGCGCCACCATGGTCCTAGAATACACCTCGTTGCCAACCTGAGGCCATCGGCACGAGGCCAAGAGGAGGAAGAAGGGAACAATGGACCCGAGGGCACCAGCAAAGCAGCCGAGCAGGAGGGGACTACCTCCACCGCCGGAGCGGAAGCCGACCGGGCGTGGCGTCCGGGACACACCAGGCCACCACCGGCCCGGCCGGGCCCAGGCCACTACTGGCCCAAATGGGCCCGCAAGGTCCCTCTGCCATGCCGCAGCACACCGGCTACCCACGCCGCCGCCGCTCGGAGATCGCTGCCGCCCCACCCCGACCTCTAGGGAGCCACGCCACCATGCAAAGAGCCGCCAGCCTATCTGAGCCCAGATGGGGCCCAAAGGGCCCAGATTTGGGCCCAGCAGGCGCCGCCGGCCGAGCCACCACACCAGTGCGCCACCCCGTAGCCAACGGCCGCACTGCCGCGCCTAAGGCACTCGAGGGCCGTGGGAACCATCCGAACGAGCCAGACCACCGTCGGCCGAACCACACGGCCGCCAGGAGGAGCCCCCTCACCCCCGCCGCGCGCCCTTGGAAAGACCAGCCCGCCGCCTCCAGCATCGCGCGGGCAAGGGCCCAACGGACCGCGGCGGCCGAGGAAGAGGATGGGGAGGTGGGGGGGGGGGAGGGGTCGTTCAAAATCTCCTCCGTGCCCTGCGAATTTTCGTAGTTATTTCCATGATATCCAAAAAATCCTGCGGACCAAGCCTCAACCGACTGTTTTTCTCTCGCCCATCTACCATCTTGCCCATGGACAAATGCGTCACTTTTGTCTTTTCTTCCTTATCTCCTTGACGATTTCTATCCCCCATGGTTCCTTCCTCTCCATCGGATACCCTCTGCACGCTCTCTCTTCTCAAGTGTCACCCTCCGGCAAGCTGGGAGCACCATTTGCCCTTCCATCCCACTCTCTCCACCAGATGGCGTGATCTTGCGCACGCCCTCTTGCTGCATGTGGTCGTGGGGAGGCGCTACTGTTGCTCCCCATTCTCCATGTGGTCCGTGGGTTGTGGGGCACACAGTTGCTTCGGCTCCCCACACTCGACTGTCCAAATGCCCCACATATGTGACAACAGCGGGGCGGCTATGCTTCGAGACAATATCTTATGTTGCAACCAAGGTGCTGGCAGTGCTTCAGCCTCGACGACGGTTCCAACAACGTAGGTGGGGTTTATGCAATGTCACCGGTGTTTCGACCGCAACATCATTGGTGTGGCAACCATGGCGGGTGTTTCAGCAACGTGGGTTGTCTTTTAGCAATCCCGTTGATGTTGCCTAGAAACTAGAACTACAGCGTCATCCGTGAAGTTGCCCAGCGACGGCTTTGAAACGTCGAAGATGTTGCGGAGGCGAATACGGCTTAATCCAACGATCGCCGAGGGATAAATCCTACGACGAGCGTTCCATCTGATCTTTGCAAAAGATCAGTCAAATGATAGGTAGCGCTGGCCATACATATTGATGTAATTGCACAGTGGTGACGTAAGTCTGTACTACACTTTGCACGGAGCTTTTAGAAAAATAGCACCAGTGTACTTTGCACGGAGTTTACTGATGGAGCAAATTTGCTTATTTTTTTCTGTTCTGAAATCGGAAAATCCGGCTCTACTACCTATTTTTACCATGACGCGGTTTATTGCCGTTACGGCCGATACAATGTGACCACACCTATGCGTTCTAGAAGAAGTAGCCAGACCAAGCGGATAGCAAAGGCACTGACGAGAAAACTGGAAGTGCAATCTGCAATTCTTCAGGGATCTAGCATCCTAGGATTATGTTGTAGTACGTCGTACATCTCGAGCACTGTGCACGACGACGTACTCCCTCCGTTTTTATTTAATCAGCGTATTAGCTTTGGTCAAAATCAAGTTTTGTAAACTTTAACAAAGTTTATAAACAAAACTATTAACATATACAATTAGAAATCGATTTCATTAGATTCATTGTTGAATGTACTTTCATGTCATGTAGATTTGTTATGGTAAATGTTTATATTTTTTTTATAAACTTGGTCAAACTTTATGAAGTTTGACTTCAGTTAAACCTAATATACAGAATAAATAAAAACGGAAGGAGTACCATGTATGCATGCGTGTGTGTTGGTGCTCGCGCACACCAAACGCTGAGCGCGGGCGGGGCTCCCTACTGGGCTAACTCTCTCTAGCCACATGCCTGGGCGGGTCTAACCTAATTTTAACTTCTAATTCAGCACTTCATATTAGGAAACTAGCGACCTATTTGTGCTTAACAACACACCAAAGCAACACATTCCCAACGAAAGAAGGGACTCCCCTCGCAAAAAAAAACCCGCCTCGAAAGAAGCGACTCTCTCTCTCTCTCGATCTCGAAACGAATAAGCCTAGCACACATGTGAAGCTACTATTAGGGCATCTCCAACGCCAATCCTCAAATCGTCCGCATTCATCCGGGTGCTGTCGGGACGGCGGAAGTCTTCAACGCGGGTCTGTATTGGTCCGCCGAGCGGTCCAGACGTGTTTCCCGCAAACCGAAACCAAATGTAGGGTGTTTTGGGGGAGTCCGTACACGCGAAACATCGCTACCTGTCCCCCGACACACCCAAAAGGAAGGCGGAGCCCACACTTTTATAGCAACACGCAGTGTTTCCGTGCCAAAATCCGCCACTTTTCTTCCATCCGCCACCGCTCTCCGCCCAATTCCCGCGCTTTTCTCCCACCCTCCTTTCGTCCGTCGCCGACGCATGGAATCATCGGAGAACCTATCGGAGATGGAGGCGACGGAGGTGCCAGAGGATCTGAGTATCACGCTCGCCCGGAAGATCAGCTCTGCTACGCGACAAACTCGCCGTGTCAAATTGAAGGCCGCAAAGGAGGAGAAGCTCAAGAAGCGGTTAGCCGCCGATGGGCCTGGTGGTGGCGTTGGGCATGCTGGTCATGGTGGTCATGGCGGACATCGCCAAGCGGGCATGCTCATAGTACAGACGACACCATGGCCGGAGCATTACAAGCCATCGTACTACTATGCCGCCAAGCAGCTCGGAACCCCCGCCGATAAGGTGCCTTACATCATCGACGTAAATGTGGCGCTGCTCTTCTCCTAGTATTCTTCGTCGTATGCAGCTCGTCCGGACATGGACGACGGGCGGGAAGCAGATGGGTGCCCACATGCTTTTCGCTACAATGCCTAGAACAGGGGAGCCCGCGTGCTACGATTCGGATAGGGAGATGCTCGACATCATCCACGACAGAGGCAACTGAGGAGAAGAAGGAGGAGGAGGGGATGTTTCTATGAGGATGGGCAGGTGGAAAACTCGGACCCCACTCAATCTGGCAAATACTAGCCGCAGTCCTATGTCAGACGACCACACACCAGTCCTACACCCAAACCAATGTGGACACACAACAACAACAACAACATTAGGCCATCGGACACCAGCAGCTGGACGGGGAGGAGGGGGACAACGAGGACGATGATCCGGTTGGTACATCCGGTGATCCAACGAATAAGGGTAGAGGAGAAAGCTTCAACAGGCGGGAGACGAGTTGTTGTGTGATGCCTGGCTGGCCACTAGCCTCGATCCTCCCCATGGCACAGAGCAAAAGGGCACAACCTTTTGGAAAAACATTCACATGTGATTTCATGAACACAAGCATTTCACGCCCTACTCTGACACAGCCATATGCAACTGTGAATGAAAGTCCCTCAACCATCGATGGTACACCATCCAACAAGCCATGTCCAAGTATTGCGGGCATGTGACGCCCCCAATTCAATCATACACTAATCACGCACACAAATGTGTACGATCAAGATCAGGGACTCACGGGAAGATATCACAACACAACTCTAAAAGCAAAATAAGTCATACAAGCATCATATTACAAGCCAGGGGCCTCGAGGGCTCCAATACAAGTGCTCGAATATAAACAAGTCAGCGGAAGCAACAATATCTGAGTACAAACATAACAAGTTGTCATATGATGGCAAACACAAACTGAGATACAGATCGAAAGAGGCGCAGGCCTCCTGCCTGGGATCCTCCTAAACTACTCATGGTCGTCGTCAGCGGCCTGCACGTAGTAGTAGGCACCTCCTGTGTAGTAGGAGTCATCGTCGATGGTGGCGTCTGGCTCCTGGGCTCCCACGTCTGGTTGCGGCATTCGGGAAGAAGAGGAAAAGGGGAAAAGGAGGGAGCAAAGCAATCGTGAGTACTCATCCAAAGTACTCGCAAGCAAGGATCTACACTACATATGCATGGGTATATGTGTAAGGAGGCAATATCGGTGGACTGAAATGCATAATGCTAGAATAAGAGGGGGATAGCTAGTCCTATCGAAGACTACGCTTCTGGCAGCCTCCATCTTGCAGCATGTAGAAGAGAGTAGATTGAAGTCCTCCAATTAGCATCGCATAGCATAATCCTACCCGGCAATCCTCCCCTCGTCGCCATGTGGGAAAGCGATCACCGGGTTGTCTCTGAAACTTGTCTGGGTGTGTTTTATTAAGTATCTGGTTCTAGTTGTCATAAGGTCAAGGTACAACTCCGGGTTGTCCTTTTACCGAGGGACACGACTATTTGAATAGATAAACTTCCCTGCAGGGGTGCACCACATAACCCAACACGCTCGATCCCCTTTGGCCGGACACACTTTCCTGGGTCATGCCCGGCCTCGGAAGATCAACACATCGCAGCCCTACCTAGGCACAACAAGGAGGTCAGCACGCCGGTCTAAATCCTATGCGCGCAGGGGTCTGGGCCTATCGCCCATTGCACACCTGCACATTGCATACATGGCCGGTGAGCAGACCTAGCAACCTCCATTACAAAGGAAGTTGCGTTACGCGGTCCAACCCGGCGCGCACCGCTCAATCGCTGATGTCAAGAAGGCTTCGGCTGATACCACGACGTCGAGTGCCCATAACTGTTCCCGCGTAGTTGGTTAGTGCGTATAGGCCAGTGGCCAGACTCAGACCAAATATCAAGATCTCATTAAGTGTGTTATTTTGAAGTAACCGCGGACACCAACCGGGGCCAGGCCCAGGCCCACCGCTCGCCTAGGTGGTCTCAACCTGCCTGTCGCTCTGCCACAAAGTAATAGTCGGGGGCCGTCGGGAACCCAGGCCCACCTCTACCAGGATAGAGCCACCTATCCTTCCAGCCCCCACATCAGAATCACTTGCGGGTACTCAACGAGTTGACCCGACTTTAGTCACCACCTGAATAGTATGTATGTATAGTATATACCCGAGATCACCTCCCGAGTGATCACGGCCCGATAGTATAACATGCCAGACTGACAATAATGTAGGGCCACTAATGGTAAACTAGCATCCTATACTAAGCATTTAGGATTGCAGGTAAGGTATCAACAACTGTAACAACAATGACAGGCTATGCAACAGAATATGAGCAACCGAACAGTAACATGCTACACTACTCTAATGCAAGCAGTAGAGAGAAGAATAGGCGATATCTAGTGATCAAGGGGGGCTTGCCTGGTTGCTCTGGCAAGAAGGAGGGGTCGTCAACTCCGTAGTCGAACGGGGCAGCAGCAACGTCGGTCTCGTAGTCTACCGGAGAGAAGAGGGGGAAGAAACAATAAATACAATACAAACATAAGCATGACGATGCATGACATGACAATGAGCGGTGCTAGGAGTGCCCTAACGTAGTAGTAGGTGATACTGGTGAAAGGGGAAAACATCCGAGAAAGTGTCCCTGATGTTTCACATTTTCGGACAAATGAACCGGAGGGGAAAAGTTGCGTGTTTGCTATGCTAGGGATGTGTGGCGGACAAACAGGTTGCGTATCCGGATTCGTCTCGTCATTCTGAGCAACTTTCATGTACAAAACATTTTCATCCGAGTTACGGTTTGTTTTATATTCATTTTAAAGATTTAAATCAATTTATAAATTATTATTATTAATTTAATTCGAAAATGGCATTACTGCATTAGCATGACATCAGCATGACGTCATCAGTCAACACATGTGTTGACTGGGTCAAGCTGATGTGTGGGGGCCGCATGTCATAGACTATTGAGGCTAATTAGGGTTTAATTAAGTTAACTAGTGATAGGTTAATCTAATCAGGATTAATTAAGTTAATTAATTATTTAATTAATTAATTAATTAATATAACTTTTTTATTATCTTTAAAAAAACGTTATGGGGTGGGCCCCTCTTGTCATAGGCCCTGAGGGGACTATCGGGTTCGGCCGCTAACGGGCACAGGGCACAGCCCGAGCGGGCGTATGCCCAAGAGCGAGCGGAGACGGGAGGGCGCCGAAGCAGGGGGCGGTGGCCACGGCGAGGCCTTGGCCGGAGCGGGTTGGAGCGCTGGTCAAGGGGAGGCGGCGGAGGGGTGGCCGCGGCGGCAGCAGGAGTGGGGCCGCGCGGACGGGCGCCGGGCAGGGAGCGCTGGGCGCAGCCAGGGGCGTCGTCGTGGGCGAGGCCGGCCGAGCGAATGCGGGGGAGGCGGGGGGCCTCGGTAGAAGGAGAGCAGGGACACAACAACGGCCAGGGGCACCGCGACTGTGCGCGGGCGCGGCGCATGGGCGGCCGAGCGCGGGTGCAGAGCGCAGGGGATGCTGGGGCACAGCCACGGACATGGCGCAACTCGGCGGGACAACACGGTGGTCGCGGGCATGGTTGGATGGGGCGGTGCGCGGCTACGGCATGAGCGTGGTCCGCGGCGCGGGCGCGAACGACGCAAGGCTGGCGCGGGGAAGACAGAGAGGAGGGAGTAGAGGCCGTGCCCTCACCGGGGCGTAGGGTCAAGGCAGCGGGGCACGGGGAGGAGACGGGGATGACGGCGACGCGGTGACGAGGTGCAGCGGTGCAGCAGCTCCGACGATGGCGTCCGACAAGGTGGCGATCCGGCAACGGCGCCGGGGGGTCGATGGAATTGGTCCCGATCCAATCTGGATCGGGAGGGGAAGGTGGCGTCGTGGGGGGGGGGGTAAGTGGGGGAGTGGGGCGCTAGGGTTTTGGGACAGGGGGTTAAGGGGAGTGGGGTGAGGCCGGATGGGCCAGGTGGGCTGGCCAGCCGCTAGCTGGGCCGGTTGGCCCGGGGAGGGGGGGGGGGTCTTTTCCTTTTTTTGTTAGTTTTTTGTTTTTATTTTTGTTTTTTCCTTTTTCTTTATTTTCTTTCTGTTTTGGCTAATTGTTTGGCCACCAACGAGTTTTGTAAAATATGAGAGCTGGCCCACAAATCACAACACAATATATCCTACCACCAAAAACTAGTTTGGGGTAATTATCGTTTCATATTTATTTTGTATTAATAAAAAAGGTTATTAAATAATGTTTTCAGCCACTATTTGTGGTTGTTTAAGTCACTTATCAAATTTCAATAATGTTGTTTACAATTTTATCATAGCCTCTAATTTATCTACTATTTATTGAACATTTTAGTTTTAATATGTGGAAACATTTATTGTTTGCTTGATTTTGAATTTTGAATTATAATCGGTTTCGAACTAACGCGAGATTAGCCGTGATGCGGCATTGTTAACGTGGGATTACTGTAGCTTAACTATCCGGGCGTCACAATTCCCCTCCACTACAAGAAATCTGGTCCCGAGATTTAAGACGTGGAGGAAGGGGGAAAGATCTAGTTACGAAATTCTAACGTGTCTTCTCGGTCTTGGTTACTCTTCTCGAAGAGGTTAATCCCTTTCATTGATGTCTTCAATTCACTATTTAAGGTCATCATGATGAAGCCGATGTTGGGGAACGTAGTAATTTCAAAAATTTCCTACGCACACGCAAGATCATGGTGATGCATAGCAACGAGAGGGGAGAGTGTGTCCACGTACCCTCATAGACCGAAAGCGGAAGCGTTAGAACAACGCGGTTGATGTAGTCGTATGTCTTCATGGCCCAACCGATCAAGCACCGAAACTACGGCACATCCGAGTTCTAGCACATGTTCAGCTCGATGACGATCCCCGTACTCCGATCCAGCAGAATGTCGGGGAAGAGTTCCGTCAGCACGACGGCGTGGTGATGATCTTGATGTTCTACCGTCACAGGGCTTCGCCTAAGCACCGATACAATATTATCGAGGAGGACTATGGTGAAGGGGCGCACCGCACACGGCTAAGAGATCAAGATATCAATTGTTGTCTCCAAGGGGTGCTCCCTTCCCATATATAAAGGAGTGGAGGAGGGGGGGTGTCCCTCTCTATGGTGCGCCCTAGGGAAGTCCTACTCCAACCGGGAGTAGGATTCCCCCTTTCCTAGTAGAACTAGGAGCCCTTCCAAGTAGAAGGGGTAGGAGAGAAGGAAAAGGGAAGGGAGAAGGAGAAGGAAGGAAGGGGGTGCCCCCCTCCCTAGTTCAATTCAGACTAGTCCATGGGGAGGGGTGCGGCCACCCTTTGGGGCCTTTCTCTCCTTTCCCGTATGGCCCGTTAAGGCTCAATACGAATTCCCGTAACTCTCTGGTACTTCAAAAATACCCGAACCACTCGGAACTTTTCCGATGTCCGAATATAGTCGTCCAATATATCGATATTTACGTCTCGACCATTTCGAGACTCCTTGTCATGCCCCGATCTCATCCGGGACTCCGAACTCCTTTGGTACATCAAAACTCATAAACTCATAATATAACTGTCATCGAAACCTTAAGCGTGCGGACCCTACGGGTTCGAGAACTATGTAGACATGACCGAGACACGTTTTCGGTCAATAACCAATAGCGGAACCTGGATGCTCATATTGGCTCCTACATATTCTACGAAGATCTTTATCGGTCAAACCGCATAACAACATACATTGTTCCCTTTGTCATCGGTATGTTACTTGCCCGAGATTCGATCATCGGTATCTCAATACCTAGTTCAATCTCGTTACCGACAAGTCTCTTTAGTCGTTATGTAATGCATCATACCGCAACTAACTCATTAGTCACATTGCTTGCAAGGCTTATAGTGATGTGCATTACCAAGAGGGCCCAGTACCTCCCCGACAATCGGAGTGACAAATCCTAATCTCGAAATACGCCAACTCAACAAGTACCTTCGGAGACACCTGTAAAGCTCCTTTATAATCACCCAGTTACATTGTGACGTTTGGTAGCACACAAAGTGTTCCTCGGTAAATGGGAGTTTCATAATCTCATAGTCAGAGGAACATGTATAAGTCATGAAGAAAGCAATAGCAACATACTAAACGATCAAGTGCTAAGCTAACGGAATGGGTCAAGTCAATCACATCATTCTCCTAATGATGTGATCCTGTTTAATCAAATGACAACTCATGTCTATAGCTAGGAAACTTAACCATCTTTGATTCACGAGCTAGTCAAGTAGAGGCATACTAGTGACATTATGTTTGTCTATGTATTCACACATGTATTATGTTTCCGGCTAATACAATTCTAGCATGAATAATAAACATTTATCATGAAATAAGGAAATAAATAATAACTTTATTATTGCCTCTAGGGCATATTTCCTTCAGTCTCCCACTTGCACTAGAGTCCATAATCTAGTTCACATCGCCATGTGATTTAACACGAATATTCATATCTGTATATGATTAACACCCATAGTTCACATCGTCATGTGACCAACACCCAAAGGGTTTACTAGAGTCAATAATCTAGTTCACATTGCTATGTGATTAACACCCAAAGAGTACTAATGTGTGATCATGTTTTGCTCGTGAGAGAAGCTTAGTCAACGGGTCTGTCACATTCAGAGCCGTATGTATTTTGCAAATATTCTATGTCTACAATTTTCTGCACGGAGCTATTCTAGCTAATTGCTCCCACTTTTAATATGTATCCAGATTGAGACTTAGAGTCATCTGGATCGGTGTGAAAGCTTGCACCAATGTAACTCTTTACGATGGGCTCTTTTATCACCTCCATAATCGAGAAATATTTCCTTAGTCCTCATTAAGGATATTCTTGACCAATGTACAGTGATCTACTCCTAGATCACTATTGTACTCCCTTACCAAATTCAGAGCAAGGTATACAATAGGTCTGGTACATAGCATAGCATACTTTATAGAACCTATGACTAAGGCATATGGAATGACTTTCATTCTCTTTTCTATTTTCTGCCGTGGTTGGGATTTGAGTCTTACTTAATTTCACACCTTTGCAACACAGGCAAGAACTCTTTCTTTGGCTGTTCCATTTTGAACTATTTCAAAAAACTTGACAAGGTATGTACTTATTGAAAAACTTATCAAGCGTCTTGATCTATCTCAATAGATCTTGATGCTTAATATGTAAGTAGCTTTGCTGAGGTCTTTTCTTTTAAAGAACTCCTTTCGAATACTCCTTTATGCTTTCCAGAAAAATTCTACATCATTTCTGATCAACAATATGTTGCTCACATATATTTATCAGAAAGGCGGTAGTGCTCCCACTCACTTTATTGTAAATACAGGCTTCAGCGCAAGTCTGTATAAAACTATATGCTTTGATCAACTTATCAAAGTGTATATTCCAACTCTGAGATGCTTGCACCAGTCCATAGATGGATCACTGGAGCTTGCACATTTTGTTAGCACCTTTAAGATTGACAAAACCTTTTGGTTGCATCATATACAACTCTTCTTTAAGAAAACCATTAAGGAATGCAATTTTTGACATCCATTTGCCAGATTTCATAAAATGTGGCAATTGCTAACATGATTCGGACAGACTTAAGCATCGCTACAGTTGAGAAAATCTCATTGTAGTCAACACCTTGAACTTGTCGAAAACCTTTTTGCGACAAGTCAAGCTTTGTAGATAGTAACACTACTATCAGTGTCTGTCTTCCTTTTGAAGATCCATTTATACAATATGGCTTGCCGATAATCGGGCAACTCCACCAAAGTCCACACTATATTCTCATACATGGATCCCATCTCAGATTTCATGGCCTCAAGACATTTTGCGGAATCTAGGCTCATCATCACTTCCTCATAGTTCGTAGGTTCATCATGGTCTAGTAACATGACTTCCAGAACAGGATTACCGTACCACTCTGGTGCGGACTGTACTTTGGAAGACCTACGAGGTTTTGTAGTAACTTAATCTGAAGTTTCATGATCATCATCATTAGCTTCCTCACTAATTGGTGTAGGAATCAGTGGAACTGATTTCTGTGATGAACTATTTTCCAATTCGGGAGAAGGTACAGATTACCTTATCAAGCTCTACTTTCCTCCCACTCACTTCTTTCGAGAGAAACTCCTTCTCTAGAAAGGATCCATTCTTAGCAACGAATGTTTTGCCTTCGGATCTGTGATAGAAGGTGTACCCAATAGTTTCCTTTGGGTATTCTATGAAGACGCACTTCTCCGATTTGGGTTCGAGCTTATCAGGTTGAAACCTTTTGCACATAAGCATCGCAACTCCAAACTTTAAGAAACGACAGCTTAGGTTTACTGCTAAACCATAGTTCATACGGTGTCGTCTCAACGGATTTAGATGGTGCCCTATTTAAAGTGAATGCATAAACCCAAAACGGTAGTGGTAAATCGGTAAGATACATCATAGATCGCACCATATCCAATAAAATGCGGTTATGATGTTCGGACACACCATACGCTGTGGTGTTCCATGTGGCGTGACCTGTGAAACTATTCCACATTGTTTAAAATGAAGGCCAAACTCGTAACTCAAATATTCTTCTCTACGATCAGATTGTAGAAACTTTATTTTCTTGTTACGATGATTCTACACTCCACTCTGAAATTCTTTGAACTTTTCAAAGTTTCAGACTTGTGCTTCATTAAGTAGATATACACATATCTGCTCAAATCATCTGTGAAGGTCAGAAAATAATGATACCCGCCATGAGCATCAACACTCATTGGACCACATACATCGGTATGTATTATTTCCAACAAGTTAGTAGCTCGTTCCATTGTTCCGGAGAATGGAGTTTTAGTCATCTTGCCAAAAAGGCACGGTTCGCAAGCATCAAATGATTCATAATCAAGTGATTCCAAATATCCATCTTTATGGAGTTCCTTCATGTGCTTTACACCGATATGACCCAAATGGCAGTGCCACAAATAAGTTGCACTATCATTATTAACTTTGCATCTTTTGGCATCAACATTATGAATATGTGTATCACTATGATCAAGATTCAATAAACCATCACCATTGGGTGTATGATCATAGAAGGTTTTATTCATGTAAACAGAATAATAATTTATTCTCTATCTTAGATGAATAATCGTATCGCAATAAACATGATCTTATCATATTTATGCTCAACGCAAACACCAAATAGCATTTATTTCGGTTAACACTAATCTCAAAAATATAGGGAGTATGTGATGATGATCATATCAATCTTGGAACTACTTCCAACACTCATCGTCACTTCCCCTCAACTAGTCTCTGTTTATTCTGTAACTCCTGTTTCGAGTTACTAATCTCAGCAACCGAACAAGTATCAAATACCCAGGGGCTACTATAAACACTAGTAAGGCACACATCAATAACCTGTATATCTAATATACCCATTATTCAATTTGCCATCCTTCTTATCCACCAAATATTCAGGGCATTTCTGCTTTGAGTGACCATTTCCTTTGCAGTGTAAGTACTCAGTTTTAGGCTTTGGTCCAGCTTTGGGCTTCTTCGCAGGAGTGACAACTTGCTTGTCATTCTACTTGAAGTTCCCTTTCTTTCCCTTTGCCCTTCTCTTGAAACTAGTGGTCTTGTCAATCATCAACACTTGATGCTCTTTCTTGATTTCTACCTTCGTCGATTTCAACATCACGAAGAGCTCGGGAATCGTTTTCGTCATCCCTTGCATACTATAGTTCATCACGAAGTTCTAGTAACTTGGTGATGGTGACTAGAGAACTCTGTCAATCACTATCTTATCTGGAAGATTAACTCCCACTTGATTCAAGCGATTGTAGTACCCAGACAATCTGAGCACATGCTCACTAGTTGAGCGATTCTCCTCCATCTTTTAGCTATAGAACTTGTTGGAGACTTCATATCTCTCAACTCGGGTATTTGCTTGAAATATTAACTTCAATTCCTAGAACATCTCATATGGTCCATGACGTTCAAAACGTCTTTGAAGTCCCGATTCTAAGCCGTTAAGCATGGTGCACTTAACTATCAAGTAGTCATCATATTGAGCTAGCCAAACGTTCATAACGTCTGCATCTGCTCTTGCAATAGGTCTGTCACCTAGCGGTGCATTAAGGACATAATTCTTCTATGTAGCAATGAGGATAAACCTCCGATCACGGATCCAATCCGCATCATTGCTACTAACATCTTTCAACACAATTTTCTCTAGGAACATATCAAAATAAACATATGAAAGCAACAACGCGAGCTATTGATCTACAACATAATTTGCAAAATACTACCAGGACTAAGTTCATGATAAATTTAAGTTCAATTAATCATATTACTTAAGAACTCCCACTTAGACAGACATCTCTCTAGTCATCTAAGTGATCACGTGATCCAAATCAACTAAACCATGTCCGATCATCACGTGAGATGGAGTAGTTTTCAATGGTGAACATCACTATGTTGATCATATCTACTATATGATTCACGCTCGACCTTTCGGTCTCCGTGTTCCAAGGCCATATCTGTATATGCTAGGCTCGTCAAGTTTAACTTGAGTATTCTGCATGTGCAACTGTTTTGCACCCGTTGTATTTGAACGTAGAGCCTATCACACCCGATCATCATGTGGTGTCTCAGCACGAAGAACTTTCGCAACGGTGCATACTCAGGGAGAACACTTCTTGATAATTAGTGAGAGATCATCTTATAATGCTACTGTCAATCAAAGCAAAATAAGATGCATAAAGGATAAACATCACATGCAATCAATATAAGTGATATGATATGGCCATCATCATCTTGTGCTTGTGATCTCCATCTCCGAAGCACCGTCATGATCACCATCGTCACCGGCGTGACACCTTGATCTCCGTTGTAGCATCGTTGTCGTCTCGCCACCTATTACTTCCAGGACTATCGCTACCGCTTAGTGATAAAGTAAAGCAATTACAGGGCGCTTGCATTTCATACAATAAAGCAACAACCATATAGCTCCTGCCAGTTGCTGATAACTCGGTTACAAAACATGATCATCTCATACAATAAAATATAGCATCACGTCTTGACCATATCACATCACAACATGCCCTGCAAAAACAAGTTAGACGTCCTCTACTTTGTTGTTGCAAGTTTTACGTGGCTGCTACAGGCTAAGCAAGAAACGTTCTTACCTATGCATCAAAACCACAACGATAGTTCGTCAAGTTAGTGCTGTTTTAACCTTCACAAGGACCTGGCGTAGCCACACTCGGTTCAACTAAAGTTGGAGAAACTGACACCCGCCAGCCACCTGTGTGCAAAGCACGTTGGTAGAACCAGTCTCGCGTAAGCGTACGCGTAATGTCGGTCCGGGCCGCTTCATCCAACAATACCGTCAAACCAAAGTATGACATGCTGGTAAGCAGTATGACTTGTATCGCCCACAACTCACTTGTGTTCTACTCGTGCATATAACATCTACGCATAAAACCTGGCTCAGATGCCACTGTTGGGGAAACGTAGTAATTTCGAAAATTTCCTACGCACACACAAGATCATGGTGATGCATAGCAACGAGAGGGGAGAGTGTGTCCACGTACCCTTGTAGATCGAAAGCGGAAGCGTTAGAACAACGCGATTGATGTAGTCGTACGTCTTCAAGGCCCGACCGATCAAGCACCGAAACTACGACACCTCCGAGTTCTAGCACACGTTCAGCTCGATGACGATCCCCATACTCCGATCCAGCAGAATGTCGGGGAAGAGTTCCGTTAGCACGACGGCGTGGTGACGATCTTGATGTTCTACCGTCGCAGGGCTTCGCCTAAGCACCACCCCAATATTATCAAGGAGGACTATGGTGGAGGGGGGCACCGCACACGGCTAAGAGATCAATATATCAATTGTTGTCTCCAAGGGGTGCCCCCCTCCCCGTATATAAAGGAGTGGACGAGGGGGAGGGCCTTCCCTCTCTATGGCGCGCCCTAGGGGAGTCCTACTCCAACCGGGAGTAGGATTCCCCCTTTCCTAGTAGAACTAGGAGCCCTTCCAAGTAGAAGGGGTAGGAGAGAAGGAAAAGGGAAGGGAGAAGGAGAAGGAAGGAAGGGGGTGCCCCCCTCCCTAGTCCAATTCAGACTAGTCCATGGGGAGGGGTGCGGCCACCCTTTGGGGCCTTTCTCTCCTTTCCCGTATGGCCCGTTAAGGCTCAATACGAATTCCCGTAACTCTCTGGTACTTCAAAAATACCCGAACCACTCGGAACTTTTCCGATGTCCGAATATAGTCGTCCAATATATCGATATTTACGTCTCGACCATTTCGAGACTCCTTGTCATGTCCCCGATCTCATCCGGGACTCCGAACTCCTTTGGTACATCAAAACTCATAAACTCATAATATAACTGTCATCGAAACCTTAAGCGTGCGGACCCTACGGGTTCGAGAACTATGTAGACATGACCGAGACACGTTTTCGGTCAATAACCAATAGCGGAACCTGGATGCTCATATTGGCTCCTACATATTCTACGAAGATCTTTATCGGTCAAACCGCATAACAACATACATTGTTCCCTTTGTCATCGGTATGTTACTTGCCCGAGATTCGATCATCGGTATCTCAATACCTAGTTCAATCTCGTTACCGACAAGTCTCTTTAGTCGTTATGTAATGCATCATCCCGCAACTAACTCATTAGTCACATTGCTTGCAAGGCTTATAGTGATGTGCATTACCGAGAGGGCCCAGAGATACCTCCCCGACAATCGGAGTGACAAATCCTAATCTCGAAATACGCCAACTCAACAAGTACCTTCGGAGACACCTGTAAAGCTCCTTTATAATCACCCAGTTACGTTGTGACGCTTGGTAGCACACAAAGTGTTCCTCGGTAAATGGGAGTTGCATAATCTCATAGTCATAGGAACATGTATAAGTCATGAAGAAAGCAATAGCAACATACTAAACGATCAAGTGCTAAGCTAACGGAATGGGTCAAGTCAATCACATCATTCTCCTAATGATGTGATCCCGTTTAATCAAATGACATCTCATGTCTATGGCTAGGAAACTTAACCATCTTTGATTCATGAGCTAGTCAAGTAGAGGCATACTAGTGACATTATGTTTGTCTATGTATTCACACATGTATTATGTTTCCGGCTAATACAATTCTAGCATGAATAATAAACATTTATCATGAAATAAGGAAATAAATAATAACTTTATTATTGCCTCTAGGGCATATTTCCTTCAGCCGACATCCCTTTGGGGGGGGGGACTCCATCGTACTTACGAAAGTATAAGGGGGTATTCCAAAAGAACGGACCTCTGTAATGTTGACTATCTGGTAGATAACATCGGGGAAGGTGGCGGAAGGTAACTCTCGAATTGAAACTTAAGAAGATATCGAGAGCAAAGTAAGAAGGTACCACGAGAAGTTTCGAGGCGGCATGCAATCATTTGATGCCTGAAACAGGGCGTGAAACGGGTTCAGAGCAACATGAATAAGTATTTTGTCTGATACCAGAATTGATGATATCTCGGAAGGTGGCTTGTGAATTACATATTAGGCCACGCGTGAGGAATAACTTTGGAAACAGGAGGGTGTACAGGAGAGTCAGGTTTTGATCCTGTGGAATTGTGGGTTATGGGCCCACCATGTGGGGTAAAAGCAGGAAGGCGCTAACATTTGCACGGTCAAGATAGCAAGGTATGTCAGAGGATAGCCTGTCATTTTTGTTGGCAACAACGTTGGTACCTAGGGCAAGGGACGAAGAGAACCATTTTCCCGCTCGTTAAAACGAGGCGGACCAATAGGCAAAGTTCTCGTCCATTGGTGGTTACCGAAATGTCATCAACAATAGTAATCACGATCTTATTGACAAGGTTGTACACCAGGCTATTTACATAAGCAGCGAATCATTACTACTTAGGTCATATAACCCACGATAAAGGTTAAACAATACAAAGGAAAGGAAAATGTGATCATCATGTTAAACAGAACAATGGAAAGGAAAATGTGTTTAAACAGATATTTCAGGGGTATATCCTTCCCAAGGACAAGCAAAGCATGATATCCATGACAAGATAGGAGGTAGAAAACCATTTAGGTAAGGGGAGAGAAATTTCATGACATTACCCGAACAATAGTGTTTGAATAATTGATAAAGAAAATTTAGAATTGTGCTTCAAATGTTCTTGTTGAAAATAGGAGTACCACAGACATGCTTCGAGATAGCATTGACATGGTCTTCAAGCAAAGGTCAGACTTTGGATACACAAAGGATCCATCAGGAACAACTTATAGAGTAAGTCTTACAATTTCCTCATGGAAGAATGGCTAACCTTGATAATTGGATACATATACTATAACAATAGGTCCTCTGGCCAGGGTGCTAAGCAAAGACAACCACCTTACCGGGTTATGTAGAGACCAATGGTATAACTCTTGGAAATATGTCCCGACCATCATATCCGACCGAGATTCAGATCTGACTGGGGTCAAGATACATCAGACTCGGTATGCCTGAGAAGAAAAGGTGCGACACAATTTGACGAGATAACATAGTGAGATTCTCAGAAATGACCTATGGAAGCGAGTTCCGAAACAAGAGTTCATCATTAAACCAATGATAGGATGAGAGGGTGGCTGATGAACTAAATGACAATTCATCGAGATTTCCAAAAGATGGATTTCCACAATCATGTGAACAAAGGGATAACATTTGTCAGATCAAATGATATAAGGATATATGCTCGAGGAAAACATACCCAATTTAATCATTGGTTGAAAGGTGCACCCGAAATATGGGCTTAGGTAGCATGACTGATGTTATTATGGTGATTCGATAACCAATGATCTAAGAATGAAATGTCGACCATTAACTTCAAAGCAATAGAGTTGCCAGAAGGAAAGAATCCAGACAACATTGTTCACTTGTTGAAATCAACACGGGGACCAAGAAAGAATGGTGATGGTGAGAAGTATCATTATACCAAGAATTCTTAAGAGGTGGAGTAATCCTCATGACATTCTTGACATAAAAGATGGTAATACTCCAAGGTAAAGAAGAACAAATGCTGGATAGCAAGGAGCTCAAGGTATAACACAGAACACGAACAAGTTTGCATTGGACGGAAGGCAATAAAGTGGTCGATGACAACACAAATCATCGAGGGCAAGGATGGTATTTCTCATCATGAATTTAATTGATATCTTGGAAGAGCTCCAAATGCTGATGATGACCACGACACATTTTTCAAGAGATTTCATGAAGATGTAATCGATCGGCGATGACATCAAGTTAAAGGAATGATGAAGCGAAAGTTTATTAGAACCATGGGTATGACACAAATTCGAAATCAAGTTTGCTATTCAAGGAGAAATGATATGATGAGGAAGATCGATGTAAGATTAGCTCATCGTCAAAAGTTGTACTCCGGGAATAAGGACGAGGTAGCACAGTTAAAATCAGCACGATAATGATATAACCAATCAGGCTAGGAATGACGTGATGGAGTATTAAACTTCTCAACAACAAAGTACTAGGAGTACTGAATCACAGTGTTGATTTGATTCACTAATCGGTGTTCTCGGTTGACGACAACCCAGAACCCGTGGAGTGACTCTGACAAGAAAGGCATTACTTCATAAGAAATGCATAAGTAGTGCAATGGGTTGATATCCTCGAGATACCAGGGGGTAATACTCGAAGGTAGATCAAAATAGAGGTTGTGCAGGTGTATTGATTTGCAGAAGGCAAGTACTTTAATTTGTTTGAGAAATAGAGTCACAGGGGAACAATCATGGTTGGGACAATGGTTGCAAAGGACCAAATCACAGATACCAGATGATATTATATCATGAAAATAGTTATTATTACAAGAAGCTTCCATGGTAGGATCTACATTGTGTCCATGGGCATGAACATAAAGGTTCTAGGTCGACTCCCACTTCTCCAATGCATAACCTTTCATTCACTTCTCATTTTCGAATGAGTTGTAGTGTTGAAATTTTATCTGGCAAAATACTAGAAGAGTATGACTCGTGAAAACTCCGAGTTCACACATATTAAGGAAGACATAGGTTCAACCCATCGGGATATCGTGGAAACATATACCACAAGCTTCAGGAGTAATAAGACAAGCTCGAAAGTACAACATGGTTGACAAATCAGATGGTACAATTTACCAAAGTAATTATATATCCGTGGAAGGGCTCACAAGGTTATTGAATATGAAGAATGTTGTCGGATGAAATCCAACAAAGGATCCGGTGGTCCTCAAGGGATCTGATGTGAGCATCGGTACTCAACCAGAGGAAGAAAGAATGCAAGGAGATCAGATTGTAGAAACAACTGACTAATTCAAAGCTCAAATGCAAAGGAATTATGGTTTCCAAATCAAGGAATCAGAAGCAAACGCTCTGATTAAGGATGGGCAAGTTGAAATCCTTAGGGGTACAATCAATCACAATTGAATTGGTCGAGATGCAACTCATGTTTAAAATGACGTCTGAGCCAGAAGGATAGTTTATAAGGGTCAACTAATGATTGCGTGCATTCACAAACAATAATTCATTAGGCTCAAAATGGCAAGGACAAGGGATGTCAACAAAGACTACTAGACATATGGACTTAACCATAATGCAAGCAGGCAAGAATTTCAAGAGCAATAGGCTGCTGAGGATTTTCGGAAGATCGAATGGTATTCCGAAGACTTTTGTGAAACACATGATCAACCAGGGATGAACGAATCCTCAATTAGTTGTGAGGAATTATTCGTAGTTGTAATCATGCAGAAAAGAGCTGCAAGGCAGTAAGCACAAAGGATTCTCGGATAGCGGGTAGTTCAGGGTATCTTGTACTAACAAGAGTATTCGAGAATGAAGGTATGGATGGCAAGTATAAGTAGCTATCCATAGGGATATATCGGTGGTGCGGGTTTGCAAAAACGACGGGCACAAAGTCTCGAGAGAACATCAAAGGGTATCTTCGGAATCTTCTGGTGCAGTAGGCGATCATCTGTGATAAGGGGCTCTCCGGGAGGAAGTAGTTACGAGAATCTAGAGTTAGAGTTAGTAAAACCATTTAACCAGAGTAGAAGAGAGATAAGAGTCCCATAGTATAGACGAGGAATAAAAGATCCTAATACCATCCAATGGCGACGTGGGCCTGTAAGCCACACAGACATGTCAGTAAAAGTTTAGCAATGACTAGACTCAACTTCGGCCAAGGAGTTGGAAAGGGGGATTCCTACAGACAGTCGGCTCTGATACCAACTTGTGACATCCTCAATTCAATCGTACACTAATCATGCACGCAAATGTGTACGATCAAGATCAAGGACTCACGGGAAGATATCACAACACAACTCTAAAAGTAAAATAAGTCATACAAGCATCATATTACAAGCCAGGGGCCTCGAGGGCTCGAATACAAGTGCTCGAATATAAACGAGACAGCGAAGCAAAAATATCTGAGTATAGACATAAGTTAAACAAGTTGCCATAAGATGGCTAGCACAAACTGGGATACAGATCGAAAGAGGCGCATGCCTCTTGCCTGGAATCCTCCTAGACTACTCCTAGTCATCGTCAGTGGCCTGCACGTAGTAGTAGGCACCTCCAGTGTAGTAGGAGTCGTCGTCGAACGGTGGCGTCTGGCTCCTGGGCTCCCACGTCTGGTTGCGACATCCGAGAAGAAGAGGAAAAGGAGAAAAAAGAGGGAGCAAAGCAACCGTGAGTACTCATCCAAAGTACTCGCAAGCAAGGATCTACACTACATATGCATGGGTATATGTGTAAAGAGGCAATATCGGTGGACTGAAATGCAGAATGCCAGAATAAGAGGGGGATAGCTAGTCCTACCGAAGACTACGCTTCTGGCAGCCTCCATCTTGCAGCATGTAGAAGAGAGTAGATTGAAGTTCTCCAATTAGCATCGCATAGCATAATCCTACCCGGCGATCCTCCCCTCATCGTCCTGTGGGAAAGCGATCACTTGGTTGTCTCTCGAACTTGTCTAGGTGTGTTTTATTAAGTATCCGGTTCTAGTTGTCATAAGGTCAAGGTACAACTCTGGGTCGTCCTTTTACCGAGGGACATGGCTATTCCAATAGATAAACTTCCCTGCAGGGGTGCACCACATAACCCAACACGCTCGATCCCCTTTGGCCGGACACACTTTTCTGGGTCATGCCCGGCCTCGGAAGATCAACATGTCGCAACCCTACCTAGGCACAACAGAGAGGTCAGCACGCCAGTCTAAATCCTATGCGCGCAGGGGTCTAGGCCCATCGCCCATTGCACACTTGCATGTTGCTTACGCAGGCGGTGAGCAGACCTAGCAACCTCCATTACAAAGGAAGTTGCATTACGCGGTCCAACCCGGCACGCGCCGCTCAGTCGCTGACGTCAAGAAGGCTTCGGCTGATACCACAACGTCGAGTGCCCATAACTGTTTCCGCGTAGTTGGTTAGTGCGTACAGGCCAGTGGCCAGACTCAGATCAAATGCCAAGATCTCGTTAAGCGTGTTATTTTAAAGTAACCGCGAACGCCGACCAGGGCCAGGCCCACCGCTTGCCTAGGTGGTCTCAACCTGCCTTGTCGCTCTGCCACAAAGTAATAGCCGAGGTTCGTTGGGAACCCAGGCCCACCTCTACCAGGATGGAGCCACCTGTCCTTCCAGTCCCCACATCGGAATCTCTTGCGGGTACTCAACGAGCTGACCCGACTTTAGTCACCACCTAAATAGTATGTATGTATAGTATATACCCGTGATCACCTCCCGAGTGATCACGACCCGATAGTATAGCATGGCAGACTAACAAGAATGTAGGGCCACTAATGGTAAACTAGCATCCTATACTAAGCATTTAGGATTGCGGGTAAGGTATCAACAACTGTAGCAACAATGACAGGCTATGCAACAGAATAGGAGTAACCGAATAGTAACATGCTACACTACTCTAATGCAAGCAGTAGAGAGAAGAATAGGCGATATCTAGTGATCAGGGGGGCTTGCCTGGTTGCTCTGGCAAGAAGGAGGGGTCGTCAACTCTGTAGTCGAATGGGGCAGCAGCAACGTCGGACTCGTAGTCTATCGAGAGAAGTGGGGGAAGAAATAAATACAATGCAAACATAAGCATGACGATGCATGGCATGACAATGAGCGATGCTAGGAGTGCCCTAACGCAGTAGTAGGTGATAATGGTGAAGGGAGAAAATATCCGGGAAAGTATACCCGGTGTTTCGCGTTTTCGGACAAATGAACCGGAGGGGGAAAGTTGCGTGTTTGCTATGCTAGGGATGTGTGGCGGACAAATGGGCTGCGCATCCGGATTCGTCTCGTCATTCTGAGTAACTTTCATGTACAAAACATTTTCATCCGAGTTACGGTTTATTTTATATTCATTTTAAAGATTGAAATCAATTTATAAATTATTATTATTAATTTAATTCGAAAATGGCATTAGTGCATCAGCATGACAATAGCATGACGTCATCAGTCAACAGAGGTGTTGACTAGGTCAAGCTGACGTGTGGGGCCGCATGTCATTGATTGTTTAGGCTAATCAGGTTTAATTAAGTTAACTAGTGATAGGTTAATTTAATCAGGATTAATTAAGTTAATTAATTCTTTAATTAATTAATATAGTTTTATTATTATTATTTTTAAAACGTTCTGGGGTGGGGCCCCCTTGTCATAGGCCGTGAGGGGCCTATCGGGTTCAGCCGCTAACGGGCACAGGGCACAGCCCGAGCGGACGTATGCCCAGGAGCGAGTGGACCCGGCAGGGCGCCGAAGCAGGGGGCCGGTGGCCACGGCGTGGCCTTGGCCGGAGCGGGTTGGAGCGCTAGGCAAGAGGAGGCGGCGGAGGGGTGGCCGCGGCGGCAGCAGGAGGCAGCGCCGGAGGGGGGCCGCACGGATGGGCGTCGGGCAGGGAGCGCTGGGCGCAGCTAGGGGTGCCGTCGTGGGCGAGGCCGGCCGAGCGAATGCGGGGGAGGCGGAGGGCCGTGGTAGTAGGGGAGCAGGGACGCAACGACGGCTAGGGGCACCGCGACTGTGCGCGGACGCGGCGCATGGCCGGCCGAGCGCGGGTGCAGAGCGCAGGGGATGCCGGGGCACGGCCACGGACATGGCGCGGCTCGGCGGGGCAACACGGTGACCGCGGGCATGGTTGGATGGGGCGGTGCGCGGCCAGGGCGTGAGCGTGAGCCGCGACGCGGGCGCGGACGGCGCGAGGCTGACGTGGGGAAGACAGAGAGGAGGGAGTGGAGGCCATGGCCTCACGAGGGGCGTTGGGTCAAGGCAGTGGGGCGCGGGGAGGAGGTGGGGATGACGGCGACGCGGTGACGAGGTGCAGCGGCGCAGCAGCTCCGGCGATGGCGTCCAGCGAGGTGGCGATCCGGCAATGGCACCGGGGGGTCGATGGAATCGGTCCCGATCCAATCTGGATCGGGAGGGGAAGGTGGCGTCGGGAGGGGGGGGGCGCTAGGGAAAACCCTATTTGCCGTTCTCTGCGGCAAAATGTCGGGGTCCCGCACAGGATTATTGAGCTAGCGGAGTCGGGTGGGCCGGCCTGTTAAGCGTTCCCACTACATCGGTTTTGGGAACCTTCTATGACATTCCTAGCCGGTTTTGGGAACCTTCTAGAAGGTTCCTGAACCGGTTTTTATTTTTTTTCGTTTTCATTTTTCCTTTTTATTTCCTTTTTGTTTTTTCATCTTTGTTTTTTCTTCTTTTTTTCTTTCTTATTGCTATTTTATTTTTTGATTTTTTTCAGTATTTAAAAAGTGAAATTTTCAGATTCTGTTCATTCTTTTGGAAACTGTTCCTGTTTCGAAATTTTTGTTCAGAAATTTCGCAAAAGTTTAGACTTTCGAAAATTGTTTGCTTAGTTTCAAAAAGTGTTCGTCTTTGTAAGTTTTGTTCACAAACTAAAATATGTTTGGTTTTAAGAAATATGTTCCCCTTTTCAAAACTTGTTCAAAACATATTCCATGTTTTAAATATTGCTTGCAAATTCAAAAAGTGTTAGTGTTTTTAAATCGAAAATTTTAAATTTTGTTCATGTTACCAAAAATAGTTCAGTTTTTGAAAAAATGTTCTCAAAATTCAAAAAATCCTTATTGTTACACAAAGAGGTTTAAACTTTCAAAATTCAGAAAATGTATCAGATTTCAAATTTTTGTTCACATACTCAAAAATAGTTCGCGCTTCCAAATTTGTTCGGAATTTTTTCAAAATTTGGTCTCAAGATTCAAAACATGTTCGTCATTTAAAAAATTGTTCTCTCTTCCAAATTTGTTTGAGATTTTTCAAAATTGTTCTCTGTTTCAAAATTTGTTCTCAAGATTTTCAAAAAATGTTGTTGCTTTAAAAATTTGTCCGCGCTTCCAAATTTGTTCTCAAGATTCAAAAATTGTTTGTGCTTTAAAAAACTGTTCATAAATTCCAAATATGTTCATGTTTTCGAAAATTCTGTGGGAAATTCAAAATTTGTTTGTTTTCATAAAATTTGTTCACATATTCAAAAAGTATTCATGTTTCAATATTTGTTCACAAATTCAAGAAATTGTCCGCGTGTGTAATTTTTGTCAATAATTCAAAAAATTGTTCCTATTTTAGAAAATTGTTCACATATTCCAAAAACTACTGCAGTTTTGAAAATTGTTATTGGCTGAATTGGTTTTATTTTATGGAATTGGCTGAATTGGTTTTTATTTTTCGCCGCGACGATAGTTTATTTAAACTCCCGCTGCTATTCTATCACAACAGCTAGCCTAGCGTAGTGGCTAGAGCATCGCGTGCAACTATTGAAGGTTTTGCGTTCGAATCCACGCTACAGCAGGCTTTTTTGGGTGAATTTTTCATTCCTTGACGGAGACAGCGAATGGATCGGCCCGGTTGAAAGACCCCTGTGCGTCGCGGGACCTATTTGCCGCAAAATGCGGCACATAGGAGGTCTCGGGTGCTAGGGTCTCGGGATAGGGGGGGTTAAGGGGAGTGGGGTGAGGCCGGATGGGCCAGGTGGGCTGGCCGCCCGGTAGCTGGGCTGGTTGGCCCGGGGGGGGGGGGGGTCTTTTCCTCTTTTTTGTTAGTTTTGTGTTTTTGTTTTTGTTTTTGTTTTTTCCTTTTTCTTTATTTTCTTTCTGTTTTGGCTAATTGTTTGGGCACCAATGAGTTTTGTAAAATATGAGAGCTGGCCCACAAATCACAGCACAATATATCCTACCGCCAAAAACTAGTTTGGGGTAATTATCATTTCATATTTATTGTGTATTAATAAAGAAGGTTATTAAATAATGTTTTCAGGCACTGTTTGAGGTTGTTTAAGTCACTTATCAAATTTCAATAAGGTTGTTTACAATTTTATCATAGCCTCTGATTTATCTACTATTTATTGAACATTTTAGTTTTAATATTTGGAAACTTTTATTGTTTGCTTGATTTTGAATAATGAATTATAATCGGTTTCGAACTAACGCGAGATTAACAACAATAACTGAGGTGACGCGGCATCGTTAACGTGGGATTACTATAGCTTAATTATCCGGGCGTCACAGGGCACTTGAAGCATCTTATCGCACGGTGGCCTAGCGGTGCAAAAATCACCAAGCAAGTAAGTTGATCACTAGCCGGACAAGCATTCTTTTGTTGCTCACTAGCCGGACATGCATTGTTTTGTTGATCACTACACGAATATGCTTAGTTTTGTTCATAACTAGCTGGACATGCATTTGTTTTGTTGATCACTAGCCGGATATGCTTAGTTTTGTTGCTCACTTGCCGAATATGCATAGTATTGTTGATCACTAGTCAGACATGCATTTGTTTTGTTGCTCGCTAGCAAGATATACATTGTTTTGTAGCCTTCTCGTGCTTTGTATACAAGAAGTTGGAGCAGAAAAACTTCACCGTCATGCTTTGTTGGTTGAATTTGAATGGGCAACCGAAGTGGAACCTTTTCATAGCCAAGGCCGCCGCCCAAGCCAACGAGGAAAAAGCTGGTGACCCTGCCAACCCAACGCAAGAACCGTTGAAGAAGGCTAGAAGAAATTTACGGGGGAAGAAGTGGGAGGAGGAGGGTGAAGCGAGAAGGTGCGGTGGCCAAGATGATGGAGAGGTTTGAGAACATCCCGTAGAAGAAGGAGGAGGCATGCGTGAAGCGCTCACACCTCAAGGAGAAATAGACAAAGAGGTTCAAATTGTTGATGGGGGATGACGGACAAGAAGCTCAAGCACAAAGAGGGGCAAACCATGATGGAAGAGAGGTAAGCCGCGCTCGAGGAAAAGAACTTAAAGACCACCGTCAATGCAGAGGACGCCAGGATGTTGACCTTGAATGTAGACTCTTTGGATGCCAGCGCAAGAATGATTGTGCAATCCGTCCGCTACTAGATGTTGCAGCGGCAGAAACATCAGTTGGTGGTAGCGGAGAATGAGGACATGCGGAGGCTGATGCCGAGGCAGATGAGGAGGTTGTCTATGCAACGATGATGACGCCTTGATCGGGAGCAGACGGTTGGGATTGCCGGTCTGGCAATACAGAAAATTGCACGGACCGCTGGACTGATGTTCTTTTGGATTCGGGCATGTAAATACTAAGCATACCTGGCTCTTTTTGTTGTTGTGATAGGGCATACGGTCCGGCGCTAGTGTGATCCGGCGCGCTGTGTGTGTCGGACTAAATTTGAATTTGTAACCGTCCTTTAGTGACAAACATATACAAGATAGCGTTGGATGGTGGTCTCATGCATCCGTATTCGCTGGTTGATCCCCCACTGTCCCAAGACGAACGCGGGAGGAAATTTGTAGGTCGTTGTAGGAGACGCCCTTACCCTTCAACTAGATAATTGTTCATGCGTTACAATAGAATAACAACATTTTCTAGGCAACTACCAGCATTTTCCAATCATTTTATTGTTTATGTTCTTATTCTATATGCATAAGAGAGTCATCTCCACTAACCTATTAAGATAATATCACTGGAGGTCATAAAACTTGCAATACGGAATTATAGTCACAACTTAAGTGTGCAGATATGGTCACAAACACGTATGCGGGCATGTCCGTGTGTATGACCCGTCTTTCGGTGAATGATGGGCGCAACATGACACATTTTGCACAGAAGACCCTCATGTTTTTTTATTTGCGGAAAGAGCTGACAACCGTGACGCATATTTGCACAAAACCCCCTTGGAATTTTTATTTTCGAAAAAATATGACCACTATACTGCACCGAGACGAGAAAATTAACAATGCAAAGTGCGTCATCTGGTCTCCAACCAGCTACCAATTGTTGGAACAAGAGCCCGTCTAGCCAATCCACCATTTATGTTAGAATGACTAGAATGGATAGAAACCTTAGAAATATTGAGTGAGGACCCATGTGACCAAATGGGCTGTAGGTACTGGGGCCCATTTTCCACGCGTTAATTTTTAAGATATTTGTAAAGCATATGTAAATATGTACAAATGTCTGTGCGTTAAAAATATTAAACATAGAGACGATGATTAGTAAATAAAAATATTTAGATATAAGCATGTGTATTATATATAAAAAATATTCATACATATATAAGATTGCTATCCTTTGTAGACATTCAAACGTTAGTGGTGTAGTGGCTAGACTAGCCCGTGATCTAAGTTAGACGTCGCCCTTTTCATATGTTAACTTTTTCAAGGAGTACAGTGGTCGTTCTTTACGCAAATAATAAAACCCAAGGGAATTTTATGCAAAAATACATCGCTGTTGTCAGATTTTTATGCAAATAAAAAAATGAGGGTGTTTTGTGAAAAATTGTGTCACACTAGCCATACACACGGATGCCCCGCATACGTATTTGTGATGGTATCTGCATGCTTGAGTCAAGTTAAGTGATTGTAAATTCCGTATCTACCATTCTTAAGAAGTTGCTCCCCACTACTTCCTATTCTCTCACCATGCACACTATCCATATCAGCGATGTGCCACATTGTTGCAAGTTATCCACATCATCAAATAGATCCTCATATATAAAAACGATTTCTCTCTATCTCTCGGTCAGGCACGGGCCACACAGCCGCAATTAGTGCCAAGAGAGCACGCAATACATCAAAGCGCATGAATTGTGGCTGTGAATTACTATTGCCTAAGACTACCCACAGTGGGAGTAACATAGGTAGTAACATCATACATATCTAGATTAAATAGATGATGTGACATACAATAAATGAAGAAAGATGTGAAAGTGGTAACATAGCTAGTTACTACTAGTATGAGTAACATCACACATATCAAGGCAAGATGTGTCTGTAGCCTAATAAATGAAGTGCTCCATGTTACCACACATATGTTACTCCCCACTATAGAGGTAGTAACATAGACTAGTAACATGGGTATGTTACTACTCTATGTTACTATCTATTGTAGCTAGTCTAAACCCATGCATGCAGTTAATTATGGCTGAATTGGATCAAGCATTCCCAATCCCACCCGTAACATTTATTTCTGATTGCATTATCATCTCCATCCCAGTCTCCTTGCATTCCGTCTCCTCTCCTCCCTATTTTCTCTTTCTCTTCATCTTCCACGTCCTGCTCCACTCCGAAAAATAAATCAACCACTTGGTCCGGATTCACTTCAAAAATATATAGCCATCCATTGTAGATCAACCAAATTGAAACACCTCACCTTTAGGAGAGATGGTGGTGTTGCTGGGGAGGTGTCGCTGCCGGCCAATTCTTTGTGAGTCGTCGCCGCCGGAGACCCGCGCGTTGTTGCCGACCCAAGCCCCTGTAATCTTCGTAGTTGAACCGAGCCCTGCACCGTGTTGCCAATGAATCAAGCCCCGTTGGCTCCGTTCCCCAAGCCACGCACCCCGGCGTCGACCAGAGATCCAGGTAGGCCAGACGTACCATTGTCGGCATCCTCCTCCATCATCTGCTGCACCAAAGGTGGGTCTCTCCTTCCTATCTACTCCGTATCTCCTTAGATGAGAAAAAAATTTGAGTTTGCTTCAGTTTGAAGATCCGTATGTGTATCGGACGAACTACTGCGAAACCTTATTTCTAGAAGAAAGTTGTGTCCCATCTTCGGCCACATCCTCCATGTCAGCAATTCCGGTATTTCTCTCTCACCTATAATCCTCTCTAACTCAAGCACTGCTGGCAAGCATGTGTCAAAATACGATGGATCGTGTTCATCTCCCTGATCTGGTTGGTTTTGCTTAGAAACAGTAGATGGTGAAAAAATCATTTATGTTTTTACCGTTCTTGAAGGAATAAACAGATGAAACTTACCAGTACTACCTGCAACTATAGTCTGCATCTCTCTCACACGCATATTAGTATAAATTTTATTGATATTTTTATTGCATCCTTTGATTGATTTGTAGAATCAGAGCATATGACATAGTGTAGTTCATCGTCAGTATGTTCTTTCGTGGCACTATTATTTCAGTGACATGAAATCAATCTAATACTTGAGTGGCACCATTATGCATGTGACTGACATTGTCCTTCTATTGCAGGTGTTCAAAACGGAATGTTCTGTTTGATCGTTGATAGGCTTCGGAGGCACATGCATTGCATCCAAAGAATGAGGCAAGGAGCTCTAATCATCTGATATGTTTTTTGTTTGGAGATAGATGCTGGAATTGTAACTGATGTCCAGTTTCAAGCATGTGCATGTATAACTACAATCAAATAATCTTCTGTAAGGCTAAACACTTAGGATATCATGTCTCCAAACCTGTAGCATCTCTTGATATGTGGTTACCTATCACTACATGATTGTTCTAGTTTAATGACACTCATAGCCTAAAAGGTTTGTCCTTGCTGAGAGTATCAAATGTGACCCATTCTGATCATCATTTGGTTTAATTTTTCTATGATGGCTAGCAGCCTATTGAAAAAGGTGTGACAAAATGGAGTGTATATGCTGTCCTACTCCGTTTCAAAAAATATTGTTGTCCTACTCAGGACCTATGCCATTTTGTACACCTTTGGTTATTCTCTCTAAAAAGGATCATGGTGGACATGTTGCAACCTAATACCCATTTGGGTGCATTACATCTGAAGACTCGCTAATTAGGATGAAATTTCTTATTTTTTACTCTGATGCACTTCTAATAGACTATCAAATTATTCTATTCCGTGTTAGCGATGCATTCCATATAAGGAAATGTGGAGATATACTATGGTAGTACACAAGTTGTCTTGAATTTTTCTTCGGAATCTGGCTAATCATATCATTCCATAAAGGTTAAAAAAGTCAATTTAGTAATGCAAATTCAATTAAAGGTTCTCATACACTAATTTTAATTATAAATTTTATCCATATGCAGTGCTATAAATTCCCGCAGCAACGCGCGGGGTATCATCTAGTTTTTAAAGTTCTAGCACCAAACTGAACATGCAACACAAGTTCTATGACTCCTAGTGATATTACCTTAACTTATTTATCTCAACATACAAGCATGTCACATCATCATATCACATCACCATAAAATTATGGATGGGATAAGGCCCACCTTAACGTGCAACCATCCATAGAAAAGACCCACCACATGAAAGCATGCTTGGGAAAATATTTTTCATTCTATTATTTTACTTACATTCAATAAATATTTTTCAACTATAAATAATCAAATAGAATAAGTCATGTGTATTTTTTAATTTGGTTCACTTGTTAATAATCTAAATATTTTATATTTCATACATAAAATCTCATTGAAATATATTGCAACTGATTCCCGCAGCAACGCGTGAGGTATCATCTAGCATTAAAAATGGCAATTGACTCAATATTTATTGACTTACTAAAGAAAAACATGATTTTAGTTGATACACCCGTAAGACGGGCCAGTTAAGACGATTCTCAAGGAAAACCGATGAAAAAAAAGACTAAAAACAATAGAAATGAAGAAGATGGGAGGGGATGAAGGACGAAAGACAAGATGGACAGGTTCTTTCTATTTCCGCTCATCTCATTTAGATAACTGTTCGTACATTGCACAGGGGGGGGGGGGGGTTAAATATTCCTGTAGGTTAGCATGTGAATTACTTCCTCATATTAGTGTGATTGTGTAAAAAGGATTTTACTTAATAAGCTTTTAGGTAATGCAGTTGATGCGATTTTAGAGAAAAACCCAAAGATGATAAGAAAAAAACAAAATGAAGAAAAGGTGGAGGGACATACATAAGGTTAGATATTTTTTATACATAAGGTTAGATCAAGGATCGACGAACATCAAAACCTTACATTCTTTTTAAATATGAAAGATTTTATTTTCAGGATCAGAAGTTCATATTGTTTTCCATATATACACGAAGTAAACAGGCCCAAATCATTGTTCCAGCAAACTCCTTACAATTTGTGTACATAATTTACCTGACATTTTGTTGCAGGTGAATTCACGTCACATTGCACGTTTGTTTAAGTATCATATCACTGACGCGTGACAAAAGTAATATATTTCTCATAAAAAAAGAAGTAATATGTCGTCGTCACACTAACTTGCTATTCGTTGCAATAGTTATTTATTCCGAACAAGGCAAATGGGCTTTTTGTTGCGATAGTTATTTGTTTGGGTCCCACATCAACGGGAATGGTTAAACGAGTCTCTTCATTGCTGTTATTGACGTTGTGAAGTAGTGGTCTCACAGTAAAGGAAACAGGTGAAAAGAGATGGCAACCAGATGATAACCTACAGACACAGCGTGCAATGACACATACTAATTTCTATGCAAACATTTGTGACATGGATCATTTTCATCAAGTTTTTGTGGGAGCAATCGAATATGAAATTAGTCGGTCACATAGATGGTCTGGGAAGAGGAGGAGGTGAGTCGGCAGGCGACCACTACCTCTCGTGCTCAGCACGCTGTACCCCCTCAGGACGTGGCGCCAGTGTTCGTGGCTGGTTTGTCGGGAGGAGTCCCGGGGCAGGCGGCCTCGGATTACTCTTCTCCTGCTGAGGTAGAGGATTCGGGGCAGGTGGCACCCGTTTCCTTCTCTACGTTGGGAGGGGGTCTGGGGCAGGTGGCCTCGGATACCTCCTCTCCCGTCGCGTCTACCTCTCTGATGGTGGCGGCTGTGCCATCGGGTGAGGGCTCGGGGCAGGTGGCCTTGGAGCCCTCGTCTCCTGCGGCGCCTCTAGTGATGGCCTCTCCGGTGCTGGGTGGGGAGATAGGGCAGGCGGCCCATGCACTCCCTTCACCCTACTCGCTGCCGGCTCTGTCTTGCGGGGCGCGCCAGACGTCTGAGGCCACGGTGAGTGCCTTGCCACTTCCTGGCGAGGCTGATGGGGAGTCCGTCTAGGTGGTTCGTCCTAGTGGTTGGGGTGAGGCAGGAGGCCCTACCCCGACCAGGATCTCTCGGGAGGAGGTCATTGTGTTTGGAGGGATTCAGGATCTGATGTCTGAGGGGCGACGGGTGAGTGGCCGTCTCCAGACTCAGCCGGATGTGGACGAAATTCAGCAGCGGTGCGCCATGAGGGCGGCCAAGCTCCGTGACGTTGAGGCCACTACTCGTATGTCGGTCAATACTTAAATTCCATTCTGCATTTTTCCAATGATGAGATTGTTGAAAATGCAAATCGATTAGGAGTTTCACTAGGTAGTAATGTCACTGAAATCTCTAATTCTGTTAATGATCTTCTGGATCTAGAGGCTGAGCGGGCCTTAGAGATGATTCGTAATATTGCGGCAGTTAAACCCATGAGTGATTCTGAGGTTGATGCGTTGGGGGTCAGGGTACTCAACAAATTTTGTGCGGATCTTATGCCGCCCATTCCTGAGGCAGATGTAGAGGATGATTCTACTGAGATGGTTATGGCTAGACCTTCTGAGACTGGTTGTGAGGACCGGTTGCAGAGTAAAACTATCTCTAAACGCAAGTGGAAACGGAAGGTGTACCCGGTGTCCGCAGTGCGTAGGAGTGCTAGGATTTGTACGGCTAAAAAATTTCATGATGAACTATGAAAGGAATCTTTTGGAATAGCAGAGGTCTAAAGGACTTGGCTAAAAGAAGGTTTCTTGCTGAGGCGTCTGTCGAGCATCGTTTGGATTTTATCGCTCTATCGGAGACTGGTAGAGATAATTTTGCGCCACAATTTCTCAATACTTTGTTGGGAGGTATTGATTTTGATTGGCATTGCCTGCCACCGAGAGGGAGATCGAGTGGAATCTTACTCGGTGTTAGATGCGAAGCGCTAGAGGTTCGAAGTGTTGGTTATGGGTGACTTTGCAGTCAAGTTTCGGGTGCGTTCAAAGGAAGATGGGTTTAATTGGGCTTTGGTTGCGGTATATGGTGCCGCACAGCCCGAACTCAAGCCCGAGTTCTTGGCTGATCTCGTTCGGATTTGCGGTTCCGAGCAGCTTCCTATCCTCGTGGGGGTGATTTCAATATAATTAGAAGGCGTGAGGATAAGAACAATGATAACTTTGACGACAGATGGTCGTTCATGTTCAATACTATCATTGAAAGTCTGGACCTGAGAGAAATTGAGCTCTCGGGTAGAAAATTCACCTGGGCTAACGCGCTGCCAAATCCAACGTATGAGAAGTTGGATCGAGTGTTGGCTAGTGTCGATTGGGAACAGAAGTTCCCGCTAGTAACAGTCTAGGCTTTGTCCCGTGGAATTTCTGACCACACGCCGCTATTTGTGGACTCTGGTGAGGCCACCCACCTGGGAAACAAAAACGCGTTTTCCTTTGAGCTGGCTTGGTTTGAACGAGAAGGCTTCCTTGATCTCATGGCCAGAGAGTGGGCTAAGGATTCAGGAGGGAAGACTACGCTTCAGCGCTGGCAGAATAAGATTAGGCATTTGAGGAGTTTCCTGCATGGGTGGGCTAAGCATCTTAGTGGGATTTATAAGGTCGAAAAGGAAAGGCTCATTTCCCTTATTCAGTCCCTAGATGTAAAAGCAGAAACCACGGTGCTGCCGGCCGTGGAGCTTCATGCCAAGCTTGACGCGGAGATGAGGCTGAAAGAACTTCTTCGAGAAGAGGAATTGAAGTGGGCATTGCGGGCCAAGGTCCGGCGACTAGTCCAGGGGGATGCAAACACTCAATTCTTTCACATGATCGCTAATGGTAAACATAGAAAGAAGAGGATCTTTCAGCTTGAGCAAGATGAAGGCACAATTTTAGGACAGGAAAACCTAAAACTGTACATTACGGAGTATTACATGCAGTTGTTTGGCCCTCCAGAAGAGAACTATGTGTCTCTGGATGAGTCCAGGATTGAGGATGTTCCTCAACTTACAGCGGTGGAGAATGATATTCTTGCGGCTCCTTTCTCTGAGAAAGAGGTGTTTGAGGCCATTTCGCAAATGAAAAATAACAAAGCGCTGGGCCCCGATGGATTTCCAGCGGAGTTTTATAAAAAGTGCTGGCATATCATTACAGGGGATCTGTTACCTTTGTTCAATGATCTCTTCTCTAGACAGCTTCAGTTTTTTCAGCTGAATTTTGGAACGATAACCCTTCTTCCTAAGAAAACATAGGTTGTGAGAATTGAGCAATTCAGG
The DNA here is from genome assembly GCF_018294505.1 of Triticum aestivum. Taxonomy (NCBI): domain Eukaryota; kingdom Viridiplantae; phylum Streptophyta; class Magnoliopsida; order Poales; family Poaceae; genus Triticum; species Triticum aestivum. Next base: position 380,529,774 of record NC_057804.1, on the reverse strand, counting down.
ACCATCTGTCTTCTTAATGTTAGTTTCAAAATTTTCACCAAGGTTGGGACTAATAGGCTCACACAGATCGCGCATGCTGTGGTGCAGCCTACCCAAACTGCTTTCATGCCAGACATGAACATCCTTGAAGGGGTTGTGGTCCTTCATGAAACGCTCCATGAAATCCACACGAAAAAGCTGGATGGGGTTGTTTTCAAAGTGGATTTTGAGAAAGCGTACGACAAAGTCAAATGGCCCTTCCTTCAACAGGCCTTACGCATGAAGGGTTTTGATGAAGCTTGGCGACGCCAGGTAGAATCCTTTATGCAAAAAGGGAGCGTTGGAATTAAAGTGAATGACGATATAGGTCATTATTTCCAGACACACAAAGGCCTGAGGCAAGGTGATCCAATGTCCCCTATTTTGTTCAACATTGTGGTTGACATGTTGGCAATTCTCATAGGTAGGGCAAAGGAGGCCGGTCAGGTGGGTGGCTTGGTGCCTCACCTAGTTGATGGGGGTGTGTCCATTCTACAGTACGCTGATGATACAATCATCTTTATGGAGCATGACTTGGTAAAAGCGAGAAATATGAAGCTGGTGTTATGCTTATTTGAACAATTGAACGAATTAAAAATTAACTTTCATAAAAGCAAGTTGTTCTACTTTGGTAGAGCCAAGGAGGAACAAGAGGCTTATAGGCAATTGTTTGGATGTGAATTGGGGGCTTTACCTTTTACTTACCTAGGTATACCCATTCACCATCGTAAGCTAACAAACAGAGAGTGGAAATGCATCGAAGATCGGTTCGAGAAGAAACTTAGTTGCTGGAAGGGCAAACTTATGTCTTATGGAGGCCGGTTAATTCTTATTAATTCGGTGCTCACGAGTATGCCGATGTTCCTACTATCTTTCTTTGAAGTTCCAGTTGGGGTTAGGAAAAGGCTGGACTTCTACCGATCAAGATTTTTTTGGCAGAGTGATGAACTAAAGAGAAAGTATCGACTCGCCAAGTGGGATATTATTTGTAGACCAAAGGACCAAGGGGGTCTGGGTATTGAGAATCTTGAGGTCAAGAACAGATGCCTGCTCAGTAAGTGGCTGTATAAGCTATCAGTTGAGACTGACGCAACATGGGCGCAGATTCTCCGTAACAAGTATCTGCAGTTCCAAGACTTTGTCACAGGTGACAGTGAGACCAACTGATTCGCCGTTTTGGAAGGGGCTTATGAGAGTTAAGGCAGCCTTCTTTAATAGAACAAAGTTTATAGTCGGTGATGGCAACAATACCCGTTTCTGGGAGGATACTTGGCTTGGTGATACACCATTGGCGCTCTAGTACCCGTCCCTGTATCGTATTGTTCAGCGATGTGATGCGCTAGTTGCAACGATTATGCAGTCCATTCCCCTTAATATTCAGTTTCGGAGGGTGCTTGTTGGTGATAGATGGGAAGCATGGCTTCATTTGGTGAGTAGACTGATGGAGGTTCAGCTAGCTCATCAGCCTGATCAGTTGTGTTGGAATATTACTAGGTCTGGACAATTCACGGTTAAGTCGATGTACATCGATGTTATTAACTCAAGTGTCATTCCTAGTTCCAAACATGTTTGGAAAGTAAAAGTTCCTTTGACAATTAAAGTGTTTATGTGGTTTGTACATAAACAAGTCATTTTAACAAAGGACAACTTGGTCAAGCGTAATTGGACATGATCTACTAGGTGTAGTTTCTGTGATCGGGACGAGACCATTAAGCACCTCTTCTTTGAGTGCCCATTGGCGAGAATTTTGTGGCGCACCATGCAATTTGCCTTTAACGTTACTCCTCCGAGTTTGGTCGGTACGTTATTTGGAACGTGGCTTGATGGGATAGAGTTCGATACAGCTAGACACATTCATGTAGGAGTATGTGCGTTGTTATGGGCAATTTGGAATTGCAGAAATGATTTGGCTTTTAACAGAACAACAAATATTCATTTTTTGAAGGTTTTATTCCGAGCTACGGCGCTGATCTGTATGTGGTCCTTACTCACTCAGACGGAGGCCAGGGAGCGTTTGGTTACTGGATCTGTCCGGTGGGAGATGGTAGCGCGGGATATCTTCAACCGGCTTGGATGGCGGTCATGTAATAGGATAGACGATTAGTTTTCCTATCTTTATTATGCCAGCCGGTTGTGGCTCTATGGCGTTCTTATTTTTGGCGTTGAGGCTCTCTGTGAGCTAGCCTTTATTTTGTTTCACGACTTTAAGACCTTGTTGAACCTATTTTATTTAGAAATGTGGTTGTATGCATCGTTCTGATGCAGAGGCCGGGGAGTCCCCCCTTTTCGAAAAAGACCGTATTTTATCCAAGATGAAGTAAGTGAAGTGCAATGTCGTTGCCTTACTCACCGTAGGCGTGTATGCATGTATGCAACTGACGAACTGTAGTAGATAGTAAGCAAATGCAGTTGCTAACATAATTTGTTGAACATTTGCTAATTTGCGCCGATTAGTGTGCCATTGACGCACCAGGTACAAGGTTGCCATTCTATCATGTTTTAGCTAGCTGGCTTGTTTGTGAACAATGCCAAACTATCAGTGGCGGAGCCAGAAAAAAAAAGGATCGAGGGGGCCAAGTGTCTTTCGCTAAAATAGATGGAGAGGACCAAACTATAGAGAACTATGCTTTGAACAAAAAATAATCACTAAATTTACACTATTCAACAACAATTTAGCAACAAATCTGTTATGTCAGGGGCTCAAGGCCCTTCCTGGTCACTATCTCCGCCACTGCGTACCATCAACCTACTGTCATACACCGAGCTCTCAAAATGTACGTATATTTATTCTCAAAACAAACGTATGTATATTTACACTGCTAGCGGTCTAACAGTAGGAGGACCAGAAAGGATAGACAATGGTAATGATTCATTCGCACTATGTCTTGATGGACCCAGAGCAATGGTCATTCCGTGCAATCTGCAAGGTCCTGGTTGCATGCACAAGCAGGACTCAGGATTCTGGTTATCAATAGGGCGGAATGTTGGATCAGTTGCGTAGGTGGGTGTTGCATTTGACCTACTAGGAGTGGATGGACGGATCACACTGGCACCATTCACAGAAGAAGGACCCCTGGCATCATGGATTCCGTTCTTTACCATGAAAACTCTCGCACTGCACACGCTCGGGTTTGGCTTTTGTCTGTGGGTCAGCAAGGCATCGGATCACCGACGCATCACCGACTGATAATCCCCAAGTGTAGGGAATCATCGTAGCAATTCCCAAAGGTGGAAGTGATAAGTATGGAGTGTCGAACCCACAAGGAGCTAAAGGTAAGATCAATATTCTCTCAAGTCCTATCTGCCACTGATACGACTCTACGTACACCGAACGTTTGCTTCCAACTAGAAACGAGAAATAAAACTACGTTGTGGGTATGAAGAGGATAACTTTGCATGATATCAGAGATCTAAAACATAAAAGTAGGTGCTGTTATCATAAAGTTAGAATATAATACTAAATATTATAAATAGCGAGTGTGGAATAATGATGGGTCGGTGTGTAGAATTATCCTAGGTAATTGTTAACAAGACCGGTAGTCGTCATTGCAATTTCATATGAGGGAGAGGCATAAGCTAACATACTTTCTCTTCTTGGATCATCTGCACTTATAATTGGAACTCTAGCAAGCATCCGCAACTACTAAAGATCATTAAGGTAAAACCCAACCATAACATTAAAGCATCAAGTCCCCTTTATCCCATACGCCGTGACCCACTTATCCGTGTTTATGCTTCTGTCACTCAAGAAACGCAGACAATAAATAAACCATGGACATACTTTAACACCCTACAACGGGAATCCCTCACGCTTGTGCGACACGAAGGGCACCATAGGACATCACCAAAGTAAAACATACAACTCATACCAATCTAGATCATCAATCGACCCAAAGACAAAGGATATCTACTCAAAACATCATAGGATGGCAACACATCATTGGATCATAATATGTGGCATAAAGCATCATGTTCAAGTAGGGATTACAACGGGCTGCAGGAGAGTGGACCGCGTAAAATAGATGAGGATGGTGATGATGATGGTGATGTTGATGAAAGATGATCACCGTGGTGATTAGTCCCCTCCCGATGGCACTCTGGCGCCACTGAGAGAGAGGAGGAGAGGTTCTCCCCCTTGTGCTTCCTCCTCCATGGCCTCCTCCCTGGATGGGGAGAGGTTCTCTCTCTGGTCCCTGTCCTTCATGGCTATGATGGCCCCTCCGGGATCCTCCTACATGGCCTCCGGTGATGATGACCCCCTCCGACAGGGTGCCGGAGAGGGCCTAGATTGATTTCTCGTGGCTACAGAGCTTTCGGCGGCGGAACTTGTGATCTAGGTTAGTTCCCGAAGGTTTTTGTATTTATAGAAGAGTTTGGCGTTGATTTCATGTCAGGGGGGCCCCTCGGGGAGTCCACGAGGCACAGGGGCGCGCCCAGGGAGGTGGGCGCACCCCCACCCTCGTGGGGCCCCCAGGACTCCCCTCCGGTAATTTTTTGTTCCAGTATTTTTCATATTTTCCAGAAAAATTCTCCATTCATTTTCATCGCATTCCGAAAACTTTTATTTTTGCACAAAAACAACACCACGGTAGTTTTACTGAAAACAGCGTCAGTCCGGGTTTGTTCTAATCAAATCATACCAAAATCATATAAAACTATTGTAAACATGACATGAATACTTCATAAATTATAGATACATTGGAGACGTATCAGCATCCCCAAGCTTAATTCCTACTCGTCCTCGAATAGGTAAATGATAAAAGAAATAATTTATGAAGTGTGAATGGTAGCAAGTGCATAAATTTGATCAATGATGGTTCCAATCACTTTTTCTAGCATCATTATATATCATAACAGTAGCTCAACTCATAAAACTTCTCATGATCAAGTAACAAGCTATTCACATGTTAAAGTATAGATCATAAACTTTCTTGAAAACTTATAAACCATGCTCTTAATCATCAAACAATTGTAATTCGTATTATTTTCAGGAAGGGTCTATGTCAGAGCTTTGATTCAACAAACTCCACATACTCAACTATCATTTAATCTTTCACAATTGCTAACGCTCACGTGATATTTATGGGTTCAAAGTTTTAATCAGACAGAGAGAAAGATAGGGGCTTATAGATTCGCCTCCCAACCTTTTACCTCAAGGGTAAAGTCAACAATAATAGTTCATGATAACTTACATCCAATTGGATATATATATATATATATATATATATATATATATATATATATATATATATATATATATATACAGACGGTCTATTCTGCTAATATTAGCAGAATAACTATTCTGCACACCACTTCCGCACTACACGCTGAATGCAAGTGAACGTCATTCTTTGAACCAAGTGTGCTGCAGTACTCACACGAGTGAACTTCTCGTCGAAAAAACTGCACGCGTTATTTTTTTGGTACTGTTTTCGCTCTAATTTTTTAACTGTTTATTGGAATGAGGCATATAATATACCGTTGAAAATTTATGGATTAGGCGCAACTTCGATATGTTGAACACTTTTTGAGATTCCACACAGTTTAAGAGCAGTTTTAAAAATGGTGCGGCCCATGACGAGTGGCAGCGAGTGTTTTTTCGCGATTTCTTGTAAACTGCTCATCGGAATGAAGCAAACGATACGTCGTTGGAAAGATATCATCGAGGCGCATCTTTTTCATATATAAAGTTTTCTCTAATTCCTTACGGTTTAAGAGCAGTTTTAAATTTACTAAATCGCGGAATTCTGTTTTCCAATTTTTTTCCAAATTTTTGGTGCTGTTTTCGCTCCAGTTTTTGAACCGTTTGTCAAAACGAGGTGCGTGATATGCCGTTGAAAAGCTATGAACGAGGCGCAACTTTCATATGTTGAAATATTTTTGAAATTCCTTACGGTTTAAGTTAATTTTGAAAATCGTGTGGCGGACGACGAGTGGCAGCGGCCGTTTTTGGCGAAATTTTTGCAAACCTCTGGTCGGAATGATTCAAACGATACACTGTTGGAAAGATATCGACGATTCACAACTCTTTCATGTAGAACGCTCTCTCTAATTCTTTACGGTTTAAGAGGAATTTCGAATTTACCGAAATGCGGACACTCTGTTTTTCGCGACCCCAAATCGACGTGGGTATTTCATCCGACTGAAAACCGCACTGCATCAGATGAAAACCGCACTGTATCAGACGTGTTAGAGAACTGCATGGTTTCTTTTATTCAGACATAATTTTTTCAAGGACGAGAAAGTAGAGTACACTTCACATCGGGTGTAAATGAACCACAACACTATCAAGAAGTGAACCACATTACTTTTTTTCGCTTCTGTAACAATTGTTTTGCACTTACGGGATGAACAATATCATACGGCCGACCGCACTGATTCAGAATGAAAACCGCACTGCATCAGATGGGCAAGCGAGCTGCATAATTTCTTTTGTCAGACATAATTTTTCTCAGACGAGTTTTTGTTGTCTTTTTTTAACATTTTTTATGAACGAGAATGGACTGCAGAGTCGAGGGCAAGTGAGCCGCAACATATATCAAAGTGAACCGCATTATTATCTTGTTGTTTCCCTAAAATTTTCGCATTTTTCATTTTTCATGTTGTGTGCAAGTGAACAGTATCACTCTCAAAAGTGAACCGCATCCGAGAACCAAGCGCAATGCAAGTGTTGATGTAGTTAACTGAATTTTGAGACACACAAAACAAATTGCACTTCACACAGAGTAGTAATGAGTTACTACACAAACGAAGTGAAGTACATTCTTTTTGTCTCTTCAAACAAATTTATTCAAGACCGTGAGCATCACGCCACCACACTGCAAGCACCCTCGTCGGTGGGCTGCACACCCAGCCGCACCTCAATGACAAGCCAGGAGAACTGCACTATTGCGCCCAAACGAAATCTGAAAAGGCACCGCAAATATTCCTGAACCTCAACTACTACATAACCGCACCACAACTTCTGCTGTTTGGGAAGAAAGGAACCACCACGCCGTCTTCGCTGGTGTCACGCAATACCATGGTTCCCGGTGCGGTAGAGCAGCAAAAAAGGAGCAGCGCAGCTAGCGCCATGTTGTCTCACAATGAACTGCAAACCAATATTTTAGTGAGCTGCAGAAAAATATCAAAGGAGCTGCACACTGAAAACACTACAAAATGCAAGAACATGTCAATGCAATTGATGGAACATGCTCGCCGAAGCGCTCGCCAATGAACTGCACGTCGCACCAAACTGAAAACACTACACAAATGCTTCTAAATGGCAACAACCATGGATGGGATTAGCACGGCGAACTCCACGGCATCGCCATCTGTACTGCATGTCATGGGTGGCTGGGACATGCGCCCGGGAAGGTAAAAGCAAGCTGCATTAGGGGATCACTGGTGGGAGACCATCAACCAGATCGGCGGCAGAAAACAGCGGCACCGCGTGGCCGGATCCAGGGTTGTCAGTGGTGCGCGAGCAGGGGCGAACCCAGATCCCATCATCATCGTCCTCTAAGGAGGCTGCTATGGCGCCTGGTTGGGTGGCGGTCGCCCCCTCTCTGTAGATCGACCGAGGCAGGAGAGGTAGGGCAGATCCGGGGAGCAATGCCCGCTGAGGTAGCTGATTGGCTGCATAGGAGGCGAGATTCGGGGGCGCCAGGGACAGGAGGCAGGGTGCATCTGGCGTTGGGGGCCAGTGGAGGGGCGACGTCGTGCCGCATATGGATACGGTGCTGGGAGGAGACGCGCTCGCATGAATGGGCAAAGATGGTTGGGTAAGGGGGCTAGTGAAAGGCGATGGAGAGGTGGTGGGCACGAGCGGGACTTGGGGAAGGGTCGCCGGTGAGGGAGGACGAGGGCTGCATCCCAGATCTGGGGCAGCCTCCGTATTGGGACACCGGGCAGACGCGGCCAAGGCCGTGGATGGGGTCGGGCGGCGTCACGCCACGGGGTAGGGGCCGTTGACGCCGGCGAGCGCATGGCAGGGCAGCGGCCATGGCTGTAGCGGGGCGGGGCCGGGGCCGTCGCTGGGCGGCGCTGCGGGTCGGTGCCGGATGAGAGGAGTAGGAGGCGGGGCGGCTCTGGATGGGAGGAGGAGGAGGCGTGGCGGAGCCGGGCTAGAGGAGGAGGAGGCTGGGCGGCACCGGCCGGGAGGAGGAGGACGCGGCGCGGCGTGGGGAAGGAGGTCGTGCGATGCTGGGGTGGGAGGTGGAGGTTGTGCGGCGGAGAGGTAGGAGGTGGTGGTCATGGGGAGTGGATGGAGAGGCACCGGGTGAGAGGGGAGTTGGTGCCCGAACGGATAAGGTGGGTGTACGTGCAGTTAGGTGGTTAGTTTTGTAGCTACAACGGTACGTGGGAGTGTTAGCAGTGGGGGTGTTAGCAGAATACGACGTTTCAGTGTGCAGAATACGACTCTTAAGGGTGTTATTAGAATAGACCCTTAAGAGTCGTATTCTGCACACCGAAACGTCTTATTCTGCTAACACCCCCACGTACCGCTGTAGCTACAAAACTAACCACCAAACTGCACGTACACCCACCTTATCCGTTCGGGCACCAACTCCCCTCTCACCCCGTGCCTCTCCATCCACTCCCCACGACCACCACCTCCTACCTCTCCGCCGCACAAACTCCACCTCCCATCCCAGCATCGCACGACCTCCTTCCCCACGCCACCCCGCCTCCTCCTCCTCCCGGCCGGCGCCGCCCAGCCTCCTCCTCCTCCAGCCCGGCTCTGCCACGCCTCCTCCTCCTCCCGTCCAGAGCCGCCCCGCCTCCTACTCCTCTTGTCCGGCACCGACCCGCAGCGCCGCCCAGCGATGGCCCCGGCCCCGCCCCGCTACAGCCATGGCCGCTGCCCCGCCATGCGCTCGCCGGCGTCAACGGCCCCTACCCCGCGGCGCGACGCTGCCCGACCCCATCCACGGCCTCGGCCGCGTCTGCCCGGTGTCCCAATACGGCGGCTGCCCCAGATCTGGGATGCAACCCTCGTCCTCCCTCACCGGCGACCCTTCCCCAAGCCCCGCTCGTGCCCACCACCTCTCCATCGCCTTTCACTAGCCCCCTTACCCAACCATCTTTCCCCATTCATGCGAGCGCGTCTCTTCCCAGCACCGTATCCATATGCGGCATAGCATCGCCCCTCCACTGGCCCCCAACGCCAGATGCACCCTGCCTCCTGTCCTTGGCGCCCTCCCGGATCTCGCCTCCTACACAGCCAATCACCTACCTCGGCGGGCGTTGCTCCCCAGATCTGCCCTACCTCTCCTGCCTCGGTCGATCTACAAAGAGGGGGCGACCGCGACCCAACCAGGCGCCGTAGCAGCCTCCTTAGAGGACGACGATGATGGGATCTGGGTTCGCCCCCTGCTCGCACACCACTGACAACCCTGGATCCGGCCGCGCGGTGCCGCTGTTTTCTGCCGCCGATCTGGTTGATGGTCTCCCACCAGTGATCCCCCAATGCAGCTCGCTTTTACCTTCCCGGGTGCATGTCCCAGCCACCCATGACATGCAGTACAGATGGCGATGCCGTGGAGTTCGCCGTGCTAATCCCATCCATGGTTGTTGCCATTCAGAAGCATTTGTGTAGTGTTTTCAGTTTGGCGCGACGTGCAGTTCACTGGCGAGCGCTTCGGCGAGCATGTTCCATCAATTGCATTGACATGTTCTTGCATTTTGTAGTGTTTTCAGTGTGCAGCTCCTTTGATATTTTTCTGCAGCTCACTAAAATATTGGTTTGCAGTTCATTGTGAGACAACATGGCGCTGGCTGCGCTGCTCCTTTTTTGCTGCTCTGCCGCACCGGGAACCATGGTATTGCGTGACATTAGCGAAGTCGGCGTGGTGGTTCCTTTCTTCCCAAACAGCAGAAGTTGTGGTGCGGTTATGTAGTAGTTGAGGTTCAGGAATATTTGCGGTGCCTTTTCAGATTTCGTTTGGGCGCAATAGTGCAGTTCTCCTGGCTCGTCATTGAGGTGCGGCTAGGTGTGCAGCCCACCGACGAGGGTGCTTGCAGTGTGGTGGCGTGATGCTCACGGTCTTGAATAAATTTGTTTGAAGAGACAAAAAGAATGTACTTCACTTCGTTTGTGTAGCGACTCATTACTACTCTGTATGAAGTGCAATTTGTTTTGTGTGTCTCAAAATTCAGTTAACTACATCAACACTTGCATTGCGCTTGGTTCTCGGATGCGGTTCCCTTTTGAGAGTGATACTGTTCACTTGCACACAACATGAAAAATGAAAAATGCGAAAATTTTAGGGAAACAACAAGATAATAATGCGGTTCACTTCGATATATGTTGTGGCTCACTTGCCCTCGACTCTGCAGTCCATTCTCGTTCATAAAAAATGTTAAAAAAGGACAACAAAAACTCGTCTGAGAAAAATTATGTCTGACAAAAGAAATTATGCAGCTCGCTTGCCCATCTGATGCAGTGCGGTTTTCATTCTGAATCAGTGTGGTCGGCCGTATGATGTTGTTCATCCCGTAAGTGCAAAACAATTGTTACGGAAGCAAAAAAAAGTAATGCAGTTCACTTCTTGATAGTGTTGTGGTTCATTTACACCCGATGTGAAGTGTACTCTACTTTCTCGTCCTTGAAAAAATTACGTCTGAATAAAAGAAACCATGCAGTTCTCTAACACGTCTGATGCGGTGCGGTTTTTCGTCCGATGCAGTGCAGTTTTCAGTCGGATGAAATAGCCAGGTCGATTTGGGTGTCGCGAAAACAGTGTCCGCATTTCGGTAAATTCGAAATTCCTCTTAAACCGTAAAGAATTAGAGAGAGCATTCTACATGAAAGAGTTGCGTATCGTCGATATCTTTCCAACGGCGTATCATTTGAATCATTCCGACTAGAGGTTTGCAAAAATTTTGCCAAAAACGGCCGCTGCCACTCGTCGTCCGCCACACGGTTTTCAAAATTAACTTAAACCGTAAGGAATTTCAAAAATATTTCAACATATGAAAGTTGCGCCTCGTTCATAGCTTTCCAATGGCATATCACACACCTCGTTTTGACAAATGGTTCAAAACCTGGAGCAAAAATAACACCGAAAATTTAAAAAAAATTGAAAAACAGAATTCCGCGATTTAGTAAATTTGAAACTGCTCTTAAATCGTAAGGTATTAGAGAAAACTTTATATATGAAAAAGATGCGCCTCAATGATATCTATCCAAGGGCGTATCGTTTGCTTCATTCCGATGAGCGGTTTACAAGAAATCGCGAAAAAACACTCGCTGCCACTCGTCATGGGCCGCACCATTTTTAAAACTGCTCTTAAACTGTGTGGAATCTCAAAAAGTGTTCAACATGTCGAAGTTGCGCCTAATCCATAACTTTTCAATGGTATATTACATGCCTCATTCCGATAAATAGTTAAAAAATTAGAGCGAAAACAGTACCGAAAAAATAACGCGTGCAGTTTTTTCGACGAGAAGTTCACTCGTGTGAGTACTGCAGCACACTTGGTTCAAAGAATGACATTCACTTGCGTTCAGCGTGCAGTGCGGAAGTGGTGTGCAGAATAGTTATTCTGCTAATATTAGCAGAATAGACCGTCTATATATATATATATATCCAATTGGATGTAAGTTATCATGAACTATTATTGTTGACTTTACCCTTGAGGTAAAAGGTTGGGAGGCGAATCTATAAGCCCTTTCTTTCTCTGTGTCTGATTAGAACTTTGAAACCATAAATATCACATGATCGTTAGCAATTGTGAAAGATTAAATGATAGTTGAGTATGTGGAGTTTGTTGAATCAAAGCTCTGACATAGACCCTTCCTGAAAATAATACGAATTACAATTGTTTGATGATTAAGAGCACGGTTTATAAGTTTTTAAGAAAGTTTATGATCTATATTTTAACATGTGAATAGCTTGTTACTTGATCATGAGAAGTTTTATGAGTTGAGCTACTGTTATGATATATAATGATGCTAGAAAAAGTGATTGGAACCATCATTGATCAAATTTATGCACTTGCTACCATTCACACTTCATAAATTATTTCTTTTATCATTTACCTATTAGAGGATGAGTAGGAATTAAGCTTGGGGATGTTGAACAAAAGATGTCCAAGATAGTATATTTATATGTGAAATCTCTCTTCCTTCAATATTTTTTCATGAATTGTTCAAGTGACCAATTCTGTGTTTGCTAACTTTCAATAAGTTTACTATCTACACTTATTATGTGTGAAGTCATTACTCCCCATGTTATAAGCATATGAAACATATATAAGTTCGGATTTATATTATTCAATTCATTCAACCATTTACTCATAGGATATACGTGAAGCACGTGAGTAAATGACAAACTACTCCAAAAGATATAAGTGAAGGACACTGAGTAGTCAAATAATTAATTAGCCATGGGAGGATTCTTTTTCATTCAAGATTTCAGATCCAATGATTTTATTCAAACAGCAAGTAAAATTGAAAATACGCTCCAAGCAAAACACATATCATGTGACGAAGAAAAATATAGCTTCGAGTAAGGTATACCGATAGTTTTGAAGACGAAAGAGGGGATGCCTTTCGGGGCATCCCCAAGATTAGGAGCTTGAGTCTTCCTTGAATATTATCTTGGGTTGCCTTGGGCATCCCCAAGCTTAGGGTCTTTCCACTCCTTATTCTCCTCATATCGATATCTCACCCAAAGCTTGAAAACTTCGATCACACAAAACTTAACGGAACTTCGTGAGATAGGTTAGTATGAAAAAGAGTAAATCATTAACTTTGGTACTGTCAAATAAAAGGTTCATAATTGTTCTCACACAATTCCTAATTTACCATATCATTTCTACAATTTATATTGAGAAATATAAGCCATAGAAACTAGAAAACAAGCAAATTATGCAATGAAAACAGAATCTGTCAGAAACAGAATAGTCTGTAATGATCTGAACAGAAACCATACTTCTGCTACTCCAAAAATTATGAAATAAATTTGTGGACGTAGGAATTTGTCTGTTAATCATCTTAAAAAATAATCAACCAAAAAGCACTCTCCAGTAAAAAATGGCAGCTAATCTCGTGAGCGCAAAGTTTCTGTTTTTTACAGCAAGATCACATTAACTTTCATCCAAGTCTTTCCAAAGGTCTTACTTTGCACTTTATTGAAAAAAAGCTATAAAACATGATTACTACAGTAGCTTAATCATGTAAACACACAAAAACAGTAAGGGTAAATATTGGGTTGTCTCCCAACAAGCGCTTTTCTTTAGTGCCTTTTAGCTAGGCATGATGATTTCAATGTTGCTCACATAAAAGAAAAGAATTGAAACATAAAGAGAGCATCATGAATAATATGACTAGCACTTTTAAATCTAACCCAATTTCTATGCCTAGGGATTTTATGAGCATATAATTTATAGGAACAAGAATCAACTATCATAGGAAGGCAAAACAAGTATAACTTCAAAACTTTAAGCACATAGAGAGGAAACTTGGTATTATTGCTACTCCTACAAGCATATATTCCTCCCTCATAATAATTTTCAGTAGCATCATGAATGAATTCAACAATATAACCATCACATAAAGCATTCTTTTCATGATCTACAAGCATAGAGAATTTTCTACTCTCCACACAAGCAAAATTCTTCTCATTCGAAATAGTGGGGACACTAATTCCTAAAGTTGACACTCTTCCAAACCCACTTTAGATGATAGTATTATTCATACTCCAATATATATAAGTGAATTTCATGGAGCATTCTACAATTAATATAGACTAACCAATATTCAAGCTCAAAATATGTAAGTGAAGCACACGAAGCATTCTATAAAACCATACTCAAAAGATTTAAGTGAAGCACAAAGAGAAATTCTATAAGAACATACTTAAAAGATGTAAATGAAGCACATGAATTATTCTATAAATCAATGAAGGGCTATCTCATGCTAGCATGGTTCTTAAAGTAAAAACAAAAACACAAAAGGCACAAATCATGTGAACAAAACAAAAACTGATGTATACCGATATTTGTTGAAGAAGAAAGATGGGATGCCAACCGGGGCATCCCCAAGCTTAGATGCTTGAGTATCATTTTAAATATTTACTTGGGGTGCCTTGGTCATCCCCAATCTTGAACTCTTGCCTCTCTTTATTCTTCTCATATTGATAGCTCCTTGATCTTCGAACACTTCATCCACACAAAACTTTAACAGAAACTTTATGAGATCCGTTAGTGTAATAAAGCAAACTATCACTTTAAGGTACTGTAATGAACTCATTATTTTATTTATATTGGTGTTAAACCTACTGTATTCCAACTTCTCTATGGTTCATACCCCTGATACTAGCCATAGATTCATCAAAATAAGGACACGCGAAAAACAGAATCTGTCAAAAAACAGGACAGTCTGTAGTAATCTGGAAGTTTAATAAACTTCTGTAACTCCAAAAATTATTAAATAAATTTTGAAATTTGAACAATTTGTGCATAAGTAATGTGCAAAAAGTTTCAGATCCATTTGATCTTCCAGTAAAAAATGTAAAATCAGGTGCTACAGCCAAAGTTTCTGTTTTTGTTCTGCACATAGTAAACAAGCAATCTAATCATCTAAACACCAAAGCTTGGCACATTATTTTTATAATACAATGGATATACACAAGGGGATAATTATTTACTTAGAAACTTCCACGAAAAATTCTACATTATTTCCGTGAGCATTAACACAAGTGCTCAAGGTCGACCCTCACTTCTTCAATGCATAACTTTCCAATCACTTCTCTTTTTGAAAAACTTTTTAGGCATGAAAGGCAAGTATTTTTTTGTATTTTCATTCTTTAATTTTTTTATATGTTTCACCCACAACTAAACAGAAGCAAAAAGTAAAAACAAAATCTACTTAGTGGAGAAAGCAAACAAGCACACACGAGAATATCAACCCCACGCTATTGCTCCACGACAACGGCGCTAGAAAAGAGCTTAATAATCCCCAAGTGCAGGGAATCATCGTAGCAATTTCCAAAGGTGGAAGTGATAAGTATGGAGTCTCGAACCCACAAGGAGCTAAAGGTAAGATCAATATTCTCTCAAGTCTTATCTGCCCTTAGACGACTCTACGTACACCGAACGTTTGCTTCCAACTAGAAACGAGAAATAAAACTACGTTGTGGGTATGAAGAGGATAACTTTGCATGATATCGGAGAGCTGAAATATAAAAGTAGGTGTTGTTATCATAAAGTTAAAATATAATACTAAATATTATAAATAGAGAGTGTGGAATAACGATGGGTCGATGTGCTGAATTATCCTAGGCAATTGTTAACAAAACCGGTAATCGTCATTGCAATTTCATATGAGGAAGAGGCATAAGCTAACATAATTTCTCTTCTTGGATCATATGCACTTATGATTGGAACTCTAGCAAGCATCCGCAACTACTAAAGATCATTAAGGTAAAACCCAACCATAGCATTAAAGCATCAAGTCCCCTTTATCCCATACACCGTGACCCACTTATCTGTGTTTATGCTTCTGTCACTCAAGCAACGCAGACAATAAGTAAACCATGGCCATATTGCAACACCCTACATCGGGAATCCCTCACACTTGCGCGACACGGAGGGCACCATAGGATAACACCAAAGTAAAACATACAACTCATACCAATCTAGATCATCAATCAACCCAAAGACAAAGGATATCTACTCAAAAGATCATAGGATGGCAACACATCATTGGATCATAATATGCGGCATAAAGCACCATATTCAAGTAGGGATTACATCGGGGTGCGGGAGAGTGGACCGCGTAAAATAGATGAGGATGGTGATGTTGATGAAGATGATCACCGCGGCGATCATTCCCCTCCCGATGGCACTCCGGCGCCACCGAGAGAGAGGAGGAGAGGTTCTCCCTCTTGTGCTTCCTTCTCCATGGCCTCCCCCCTTGACGGGGAGAGGTTCTCCCTCTGGTCCTTGGCCTTCATGGCTTTGATGGCCCCTCCAGGATCCTCCTCCATGGCCTCCAGTGATGACAGCCCCCTCCGGCAGGGTGCCAAAGAGGGCCTAGATTGATTTCTCGTAGCTACAGAGGCTTGCGGCGGCGGAACTTCCGATCTAGGTTATTTCCCAAAGGTTTCTGTATTTATAGAAGAGTCTGGCAATGCTTTCACGCTAGGGGGGACCTCAGGTAGTCCACGAGGCACAGGGGCGCGCCCGAGGGGGTGGGCGCGCCTCCCACCCTCGTGGGGCCCCCGGGACTCCCCTCCGGTAGATTTTTGTTCCAGTATTTTTCATATTTTCCAGAAAAAATTGTCCATTGATTTTTCATCGCATTCCGAGAACTTTTATTTCTGCACAAAAACAACACCATGGTAGTTCTGCTGAAAACAGCGTCAGTCCGGATTAGTTCTAATCAAATCATACCAAAATCTTATAAAACTATTGTAAACATGGCATGAATACTTCATAAATTATAGATACGTTGGAGACATATCACCGACAATATGTTCAATTGATGGACAGCATTTCGTCCCTCCTCGACAATCTCCACGCCGTTTCCAACTACAACGTCCACACGCATGTACTCCTGCCCAACTCACTGGCGGCCTCCCCATCGTGACCCCCTTTTAGGAAAATGCCATCATGGCGGTTTATATTTCATGTGGTAACAACGATACATCGTTTAGGAGTACATCCACTAGAAAATCAGGTGGTTCGTCTTGCCAATTCAAGGTTTGCAAAACCTCCGATCTATTAGTTAACAAGTTTGCCGCCATACTGGCCTCCCTAGGGCAATGATAACAACTAACGGAATTAAAATTACGACATAACAAAGTGTAGTCCTAGAATATTGTTGCTGCTGGTCCTAACTAGTTGCCACCATCTTGCATCACCTGAATTACCTCCATGCAATCATCTTGGACCACTATGTTATTGCATCTAATATCACTTGCCAAGATAAGGCCATCTCGGAGACCTCGGGCTTCTCCAATGCAGCGTCCTCAACAAAGGGAATATGGCTGCAAGACACCGCCAAAAAGTATCCATTATAGTCGCGAAGAATAGCACCCGAAGCTCCAGTACCTTGGTCATCGTTGAATGTAGCCACCACGTGTGTCTGATGCTCTCGCAGTCCGCCATACAGAGGGGGCATTGAGAATTGTGGCCATGTGCCTATTGGCCAGAACACTGTAGCAAGGTATTGCGCCCAATAAACTTATCCATACATGGATCTTGATCTTAGCCAGAATATGCAATTTCCAAACAACACCCCAAATTGGGCTAGTACTTGAGGCTTCAATAGAGTTTGTCCTTCTCAATTTTCGTCCATGTTGGTGTTCCCATTCCGCATGGTAGGACGATCTTACTGTGAAATCCCCTCCTATTTGACACTGTGCATTAGAATGTTGGGGAAAAACACAACGGAACACTGGTTTCTAACGTTTTACAAAGAAAAACTTTCCTTTCCGGGATTGCTCCTGATTCCTTCAATTTTTAGTTTTCCTTTTTCCATACTTTTTAAGTTCATGATTATTTTCTAAAATTGGAATTTTCAAAATTTGTAGCTAATCTTAGGAAATGAACATTTGTTCCAATTTTGTGAATTTTCAGAACATGAACAATTTCACATATATAGATTATATGTGCAAAATGAGAAGGAGAAAGAAAAAATATTAAAATTATATAAATAAAAGCAAAAAATTGGAACCCAACAAAGGAAAAATGATGGTAGATAAATGAACAAACTGACAGAAGAAAAGCAAAAGAATACACTCAGAAATATCAAAAACAAAACAAAAGGCTATTGAAAAAAGATACGATAAACATTGCTTGCCCAACCACCATATTGGATTTGGCCCATGACTCTAGGCCCTGTGTGAAACCCTGATACTTTGAACCAATGAGCGTCAAATAGGAGGGATTCACCTCGCCACACGCCCACAAGGATCACGAGGTTAGAGAACATGCTCAGCTCCAGAAATGTCGTTGGCCTTAACGTGTCTTCTATCTGACTCACAACATCAAGCTACAAGTGTTATGTAGCACTCACCAACGGGTGATCCACCTGTGTCGGCCTAGTCATGGATTTCGAGCGATTTTTCTAGTTGGTTTCTACATGCAGTTTTCTACCAGTTTTACATGATTTTTTTGTCCGGTCTTCTCTGCTTTTCTCATTTTATTTGTATTTCCTAACAAATTAAAATTAGAAAAATGTCACATTTGTCACTGAAATTTAAATAAAGTGCTTACTCATTTTAAATGAAGTATTTAAAATTATTCAGCCTTCATTTCAGAATGTTCAACATTATTTGAGAAATATTTATAGTTTGTTTAAAAATATTCAATATTTATCAAAAAAGTCAAACATGCATTCAAAAAATGTTTGCATGTATTTCGTAATGCTTAATGTGTATTTAGAAAATTTTCGACATGTATCAAAAAGTAAAAACAGATGAAAACAAAAAGGAAAACAACAAAAATAGAAAGAAGGGGAAGAAAAAGGAACAAAAATCATGAAAATGCAAAGAAAAATGTAGAAAGCCGGATACCTATGCTATTGTGGAAAACCAATTCCTGTGGTCAAACCCGGATCCGAAAACAACTGAATCTATAGTAAACAAAGTACTCCGAAAACCAAACGCAATAGATGGCTGGTTCAGTTTAGCTCGCTTCCGTGGCAATATATATTGCACTTGGAGATGTGCACGTGCTTTTCATCGGGATAAACATGTCCCTAGTGAGCCATTTGTGTTGCCCTTTTTTCTCTTTGTCACAGTGTCGATGGCGGCGACGTTGTTCACCTCTTCACAACGAACGTGATTAATACCATGGCAATTATCTCTATCATTACACAACAAGCTACCTTCGTGGCATTCTGCACCACCTTGTATTTTCATGGGCTCGTAATGATGGTGGCAGCCACCCTCGTCTCATTTACACATGGTGTATGCATCATCCCCACACTCTTGCCCCCTAGTCTAAAATTCATTCACGTTGCCTCTCATCCTCGCCAATGAAGACCCTTCCCTACCCATACACGTAGTTACTTGTAGTGATGGTGGGAATCACTAGCGTCTCACCTGCATCAAGTGTTGGAAATATGCCCTAGAGGCAATAATAAAATGATTATTATTATATTTCCTTGTTCATGATAATTGTCTATTGTTCATGCTATAATTGTATTAACCGGAAACCGTAATACATGTGTGAATACATAGACCACAATATATCCCTAGTGAGCCTCTAATTGACTAGCTAGTTGATCAATAGATGGTTGTGGTTTCCTGACCATGGACATTGGATGTCATTGATAATGGGATCACATCATTGGGAGAATGATGTGATGGACAAGACCCAATCCTAAGCATAGCACAAGATCGTGTAGTTCGTTTGCTAGAGCTTTTCTAATGTCAAGTATCATTTTATTAGACCATGAGATTGTGCAACCCCCGGATGCCGTAGGAATGCTTTGGGTGTATCAAACGTCATAACGTAACTGGGTGACCATAAAGGTGCACTACAGGTATCTCCGAAAGTGTCTGTTGGGTTGGCACGAATCGAGACTGGGATTTGTCACTCCGTATGATGGAGAGGTATCTCTGGGCCTACTCAGTAATGCATCATCATAATGAGCTCAATGTGACTAAGGAGTTAGCCACGGGATCATGTGTCACGGAACGAGTAATGAGGCTTGCCGGTAACGAGATTGAATAAGGTATAGGGACATCGACAATCGAATCTCGGGCAAGTAACATACCGATGGACAAAGGGAATTGCATACGGGATTGATTGAATCCCCGACATCGTGGTTCATCTGATGAGATCATCGTGGAACGTGTGGGTGCCAATATGGGTATCCAGGTACCGCTATTGGTTATTGGTCGGAGAGATGTCTCGGTCATGACTGCATGGTTCTCAAACCCGTAGGGTTTACACACTTAAGGTTCGGTGACACTAGAGTTGTAATGGGACATTGTATGTGGTTACCGAAGGTTGTTCAGAGTCCTGGATGAGATCCCGGATGTCACGAGGAGTTCCAGAATGGTCCGGAGGTGAAGATTTATATATAGGAAGTCCAGTTTCAGTCGCTGGAAAGTTTCGAGGGTTATCGGTATTGTACCGGGACCACCGAAAGGTGTTCGGGGGTCCATCGTGTGGGGCCACCTACCCCTGGGACCAAGTGGGCTGAATATGGGTGGGGACCAGCCCCTTAGTGGGCTGGTGCGCCCCCAAGGGCCCAAGACGCCTAGGGTTGGAAACCCTAGGGGGTGGGGGCGCCTCCCACCTGCTTGGGGGGCATGTCTCCCCCCTTGGCCGCCCCCCTCTAGATGCATCTAGGGGGCCGCCCCCTCCCATTCGCCCTATAAATAGTGGGGGGGGGAGGGCGACCGCACCTCAGCCCCTGGCGCAACCCTTCCCCTCCTAAACCTCCTCCTCCTCCGTAGTGCTTAGTGAAGCCCTGCCGGAGAACCACGAGCTCCACCACCACGCCATCATGCTGCCAGAGTTCTCCCTCAACTTCTCCTCTCCCCTTGCTGGATCAAGAAGGAGGAGATGTTGGGGAACGTAGTATTTCCAAAAAAATTGCCTACGATCACGCAAGATCTATCTAGGAGAAGCATAGTAACAAGCGGGGAGAGTGTGTCCACGTACCCTCGTAGACCGAAAGAGGAAGCATATAGTAACACGATTGATGTAGTTGAACGTCTTCGTGATCCAACCGATCCAGGAACCGAACGTACGGCACCTCCGCGATCAGCACACGTTCAGCTCGGTGACGTCCCTCGAACTCTTGATCCAGTTAAGGCCGAGGGAGAGTTCCATCAGCACGACGGCGCGGTGACGGTGATGATGAAGTTACCGACGCAGGGCTTCGCCTAAGCACTACGACGATATGACCGAGGTGCGAGTCCGCACACGGCTAAAAGATTAACTTATGTGTTGTTGGGGTGCCCCCTGGACACGTATATAAAGGAGGGGAGGGAAGAGGTGGCCGGCCCAAGGGGGGCGCGCCAGGTGTGAGGAATCCTACTAGGACTCCCCAGTCCAAGTAGGATTCCCGGCCTCTTTCCTATTCGTAGTAGGAGAAGGAGGGAAGGAGGAGGAGGAGAGAAGGAAAGACCCCCGCAACCCTAGTTCGTTTGGGCTAGGGGGCCACGCGCCACTCCCTGGCCGGCCTCCTCTCTTCCACCACTAGGCCCATGAGGCCCAATAACTTCCGGGGGGGGGGGGGTTCCGGTAACCCCCTGTACTCCGAAACTCATCTGAAACGACCCGAACCATTCCGGTGTCCAAATGTAACCTTACAATATATGAATCTTTATTTCTCGACCATTCCGAGACTCCTCGTCATGTCCGTGATCTCATCTGGGACCCCGAACAAACTTCGGTCATCAAATCACATAACTCATAATACAAATCGTCATCGAACGTTAAGCGTGCGGACCCTACGAGTTCAAGAACTATGTAGACATGACCGAGACACATCTCCGGTCAATAACCAATAGCGACACCTGGATGCTCATATTGGTCCTACATATTCTACGATCTTTATCGATCAAAATGCATAACAACATACATTGTTCCCTTTGTCATCGGTATGTTACTTGCCCGAGATTCGATCGTCGGTAT
Organism: Triticum aestivum; assembly: GCF_018294505.1. Classification (NCBI taxonomy): domain Eukaryota; kingdom Viridiplantae; phylum Streptophyta; class Magnoliopsida; order Poales; family Poaceae; genus Triticum; species Triticum aestivum. The sequence goes on along the minus strand of NC_057804.1, from coordinate 380,508,165 downwards.
CATCATAACTAGTTCAAACTCGTTACTGGCAAGTCTCTTTACTCATTCCCTAATTCATCATCCCGAAACTAAATCATTAGTCACAGTGCTTGCAAGGCTTATAGTGATGATCAATACCGAGAGGGCCTAGAGATACCTCTCCGATACTCGGACAAATCCTAATCTAGATCTATGCCAACCCAACAAACACCTTTGGAGACACCTGTAGAGCATCTTTATAATCACCCAGTTACGTTGTGACATTTGATAGCACACAAGGTGTTCCTCCTGTATTCGGGAGTTGCATAATCTCATAGTCACATGAACATGTATAAGTCATGATGAAAGCAATAACAATAAAAGTAAATGATCATTATGCTAAGCTAACGGATGGGTCTTGTCCATCACATAATTCTCCTAATGATGTGATCCGTTCATCAGATGACAACACATGTCTATGGCCAGGAAACTTAACCATCTTTGATTAACGAGCTAGTCTAGTAGAGGCATACTAGGGACACTTTGTTTTGTCTATGTATTCACACATATATCAATATTCTGGTTAATACAATTCTAGCATGAATAATATACATTTATCATGATATAAGGAAATATAAATAACAAATTTATTATTGCATCTAGGGCATATTTCCTTCAGTCTCCCACTTGCACTAGAATCAATAATCTAGTTCACATCGCCATGTGATTTAACACCAATAGTTCACATCGCCATGTGACTAATACCTAAAGGGTTTTACTAGAGTCAATAATCTAGTTCACATCGCCATGTGATTTAACACCAATAGTTCACATCACCATGTGATTTCACATTGCCAAGTGACTAATACCCAAAGGATTTTACTAGAGTCAATAATCTAGTTCACATCGCTATGTGATTAACACCCAAAGAGTACTAAGGTGTGATCATGCATGCTTGTGAGAGAAGCTTAGTCAATGGTGTGTCACATTCAGAGCCGTATGTATTTTGCAATTTTTCTACGTCTACAATGCTCTGCATGGAGCTACTCTAGCTAATTGCTCCGACTTTAAATATGTATCCAAATTACTCAAAGTCATCCGAATTGGTGTAAAAGCTTGCATCAGCGTAACTCTTTACGACGAACTCTTTATCACCTCCATAACCAAGAAATATCTCCTTAGCCTTCTAAGGATAATTTTGACCGTTGTCAAGTGATCCACTCCTGGATCAATATCGTACCCCCTTGCCAAACTCATGGCAAGGTACACAATAGGTTTGGTACACATCATAGCATATTTTATAGAATCTATGGCTGAGGCATAGGGAATGACTTTCATTCTCTTTCTATTCTCTGCCGTGGTTGTGTTTTGAGTCTTACTCAACTTTACACCTTGCAATACATGCAAGAACTCTTTCTTTGATTGTTCCATTTTGAACTACTTCAAAAATCTTTTCAAGGTATGTACTCATTGAAAAATCTTATCAAGCATCTTGATCTATCTCTATAGATCTTGATGCCCAATATGTAAGCAGCTTCACCGAGCTCTTTCTTTGGAAAACTCATTTCAAGCACTCCTTCATGCTTTCCAGAAAATTCTACATCATTTCTGATCAACAATATGTCATTAAGATATACTTATCAGAAAGGTTGTAGTGCTCCCACTCACTTTCTTGTAAATACAGGCTTCACTGCAAGTCTGTATAAAACAATATGCTTTGATCAACTTATCAATGCGTATATTCTAACTCCGAGATGCTTCCACCAGTCCATAGATGGATCGCTGGAGCTTGCACATATTGTTAGCACCTTCAGGATTGACAAAACCTTCTGGTTGTATCATATACAACTCTTCTTTAATAAATCCATTAAGGAATGCAGTTTTGATATCCATTTACCAGATTTCATAAAATGCAGCAATTGCTAACATGATTCGGACAGACTTACGCATCGCTACGAGTGAGATAATCTCATCGTAGTCAACACCTTAAAGTTGATGAAAACATTTTGTAACAAGTCAAGCTTTGTAGATAGTAACACTACCACCAGTGTCCGTCTTCCTCTTGAAGATCCATTTATTCTCCATGCCTTGTCGATCATCGGGCAAGTCAACCAAAGTCCATACTTTATTTTCATACATGGATCCTATCTCAAATTTCATGGCCTCTAGCCATTTCGCAGAATCTGGGCTAATCATCACTTCCTCATAGTTCATAGGTTCATCATGGTCTAGCAACATGACTTCCAGAATAGGATTATCGTACCACTCTGGTGTGGATCGTACTCTGGTTGACCTACGAGGTTCGGTAGTAACTTGATCTGAAGTTTCATGATCATCATCAAAAACTTCCTCACTAATTGGTGTAGGTATCACTGGAACTGATTTTAGTGATGAGCTACTTTCCAATTCGAGAGAAGGTACAATTACCTCATCAAGTTCTACTTTCCTCCCTCTCACTTCTTTCGAGGGAAACTCCTTCTCTAGAAAGGGTCCACTCTTAACAACAAAGATCTTGCCTTCGGATCTGTGATAGAAGGTGTACCCAATAGTTTCTTTTGGGTATCCTATGAAGACGCATTTCTCCGATTTGGGTTTGGGCTTATCAGGCTGAAACTTTTTCACATAAGCATCACAACCCTAAACTTTAAGAAACGATAGCTTAGATTTCTTTCTAAACCACGATTCATGCGGTGTAGTCTCAACGGATTTTAGACTGTGCCCTATTTAACGTGAATGCATATGTCTCTAATGCATAACACCAAAACGATAGTGGTAAAACGGTAAGAGACATCATAGATCCCACCATATCTAATAAAGTATGGTTACGACGTTCGGACACACCATTACGCTATGGTGTTCCTAGTGCCGTGAGTTGCGAAACTATTCCACATTGTTTCAAATGAAGGCCAAACTCGTAACTCAAATATTCACCTCCACGCTCAGATCGTAGAAACTTTATTTTCTTGTTACGATGATTTTCTACTTCACTCTGAAATTCTTTGAACCTTTCAAATGTTTCAGACTTATGTTTCATTAAGTAGATATACCCATATCTGCTCAATCATCTGTGAAGGTCAGAAAATAATGATAACTGCCGCGAGCCTCAACACTCATCGGACCTCATACATCGGCATGTATTAGTTCCAATAAGTTAGTGGCTCGCTCCATTGTTCCGGAGAACGGAGTCTTAGTCATCTTGCCCATGAAGCAAGGTTCGCAAGCATCAAGTGATTCATAATCAAGTGATTCCAAAAGCATATAAACAGAACAACAATTATTCTCTTGACTTAAATGAATAAATTTATTGCAATAAACATGATCTAATCATATTAATGCTGAACGCAAACACCGAATAACATTTATTTTAGGTTCAACACTAATCCGAAGGTAAAGAGAGTGTGTGATGGTGATCTTATCAACCTTGGAATCACTTTCAACACACATCGTCACCTCGCCCTCAACTAGTAGCTGTTCATTTTGTAACTCCTGTTTCAAGTTACTAATCATAGCAACTGAACCAGTATCAAATACCCAGCGGTTACTATGAACACTAGTAGAAGCACTCAATCTCAGGCTTAGGTCTAGCTTTGGGATTCTTCATGGGAGTGGCAACTTGCTTGCCATTCTTCTTGAAGTTCCCTTTCTTTCCCTTTCCTTTTTACTTGAAACTAGTGGTCTTGTCAACCATCAACACTTGATGCTTTTCTTGATTTCTACCTTCGCCGATTTCAGCATCGCGAAGAGCTCGGGGATTCATTTTCGTCATCCCTTGCATATTATTGTTCATCATGAAGTTCCAGTAACTTGGTTATAGTGACTAGAGAACTCTGTCAATCACTATCTTATGTGGAAGATTAACTCACACTTGATTCAAGCGATTGTATACTCAGACATTCTGAGCACATGCTCACTGGTTGAGCTATTCTCCGCCATCTTGTAGGCAAAGTACTTGTCAGAGGTCTCATACCTCTCGACTTGGGCATGAGTCTGAAATACCAATTTCAGCTCTTTGAACATCTCATATGCTCTGTGACATTTCAAAACATTTTTTAATTCCCGGTTCTAAGTCGTAAAGCATGGTGCACTAAACTATCAAGTAGTCATCACACCGAGCTTGTCAAACGTTCATAATGTCTGCATCTGCTCCTACAATAGTTCTGTCACCTAGAGGTGCATCAAGGACATAATTCTTGTATGAAGCAATGAGGATAATCCTCATATCACAGACCTAGTTCGCATCATTGCTACTATCAACTTTCAACTTAGTTTTCTCTAGGAACATATCATAAATAAAACGGGAAAGCTATACGCGAGCAATTGATCTACAAATAGATATGCAAATACTATCAGGACTAGGTTCATGATAAGTTTAAGTTCAATTAATCATATTACTTAAGAACTCCCACTTAGATAGACTTTTCTCTAGTCATCTAAATGATCACGTGATCCATATCAACTAAACCATGTCCGATCATCACGTGAGATGGAGTAGCTTTCAGTGGTGAACATCACTATGTTGATCATATCTACTATATGATTCACGTTTGACCTTTCGGTCTCAGTGTTCTGAGGCCATATCTGCATATGCTAGGCTCGTCAAGTTTAATCCGAGTATTCTGCATATGCAAAGCTGGCTTGCACCCGTTGTATGTGAATGTAGAGCTTATCACACCCGATCTGTTGGGGAACGTAGTAATTTCAAAAAAAATCCTACGCACACGTAGGATCATGGTGATGCATAGCAATGAGAGGGAAGAGTGCAGTCCACGTTCCCCCGTAGACCATAAGCGGAAGCGTTATATCAACGCAGTCGATGTAGTCGTATGTCTTCACGATCCGATCGATCCAAGTACCAAACGGACGACACCTCCGAGTTCAGCAAACGTTCAGCTCGAAGACCTCCTCGTACTCTTGATCCAGTTGAGGCCGAGGGAGAGTTTCGTCCGCACGACGGTGTGATGACGACGACGGTGATGATGATACCAACGCAGGGCTTCGCCTAAGCACCGCTACGATATGACCGAGATGGATTATGGTGGAGGGAGGCACCGCACACGGCTAAAAGATCAACTGATCAACTTGTGTATCTATGGAGTGCCCCCTAGCCACGCATATAAAGGATGGAGGGAGGAGGAGGCCGGCCCTCATAGGGTGCGCCCAAAGTGTGGAGTCCTACTAGGACTCCCTAGTCTAGTAGGATTCCACCTCCCACATGGAATAGGAAAAGGGGAAGGGAGAAGGAGAAGTAAGGAAGGGGGCGCCACCTTTCCCTAGTGCAATTCGGACCAGTCCATGGGGAAGGGGCGCGGCCACCCTTTGAGGCCTTTTTCTCCTTTCCCGTATGGCCCATTAAGGCCCAATATGAATTCCCGTAACTCTCCGATACTCCGAAAAATACCCGAATCACTCGGAACCTTTCCGATGTCCGAATATAGTCGTCCAATATATCGATCTTTACGTCTCGACCATTTCGAGACTCCTCGTCATGTCCATAATCTCATTCGGGACTCTGAACTACCTTCGGTACATCAAAATACATAATCTCATAGTACCGATCGTCACCGAACGTTAAGCGTGCGGACCCTACGGGTTCGAGAACTATGTAGACATGACCGAGACTCATCTCCGGTCGATAACCAATAGCGGAACCTGGATGCTCATATTGGCTCCCACATAGTCTACGAAGATCTTTATCGGTCAAACCGCATAACAACATACGGTGTTCCCTTTGTCATCGGTATGTTACTTGCCCAAGATTCGATCGTCGGTATCTCAATACCTAGTTCAATCTCGTTACCGGCAAGTCTCTTTACTCGTTCCATAATGCATCATCCCGCAACTAACTCATTAGTCACATTGCTTGCAAGGCTTATAGTGATGTGCATTACCGAGAGGGCCCAGAGATATCTCCCCGACAATCGGAGTGATGAATCCTAATCTCGATCTATGCCAACTCAACAAAAAGCACTGGAGACACCTGTAGAGCACCTTTATAATCACCCAATTACATTGTGATGTTTGGTAGCACACAAAGTGTTCCTCCGGCATTCGGGAGTTGCATAATCTCCTAGTCATAGGAACATGTATAAGTCATGAAGAAAGCAATAGCAACATACTAAACGGTCAAGTGCTAAGCTAACAGAATGGGTCAAGTCAATCGCATCATTCTCTAATGATGTGATCCCGTTAATCAAATGACAACTCATGTCTATGGCTAGGAAACTTAACCATCTTTGATTCAACGAGCTAGTCAAGTAGAGGCATACTAGTGACACTCTGTTTGTCTATGTATTCACACATGTATCAAGTTCCCGGTTAATACAATTCTAGCATGAATAATAAACATTTATCATGAAATAAGGAAATAAATAATAACTTTATTATTGCCTCTAGGGCATATTTCCTTCAGTCTCCCACTTGCACTAGAGTCAATAATCTAGTTCACATCACCATGTGATTAACACCCATAGTTCACATCGCCATGTGACCAACTCTCAAAAGGTTTACTAGAATCAATAATCTAGTTCACATTGCTATGTGATTAACACCCAAGAGAACTAAAGTGTGATCATGTTTTGCTTGTGGGAGAAGTTTAGTCAATGGGTTTGCCAAATTCAGATCCATATGTATTTTGTAAATTTGTATGTCTACAATGCTCTCCATGGAGCTACTTTAGCTAAATTGCTCCCACTTTCAATATGTATCCGGATTGTGACTTAGAGTCATCCAGATTGGTGTCAAAGCTTGCATCGACGTAACTCTTTACGATGAACTCTTTAGCACCTCCATTACCGAGAAATATTTTCTTAGTCCTCTAAGGATAATTTTGACCAATGTCCAGTGATCTACTCCTAGATCACTATTGTACTCCCTTGCCAAACTCAGGGCAGGGTATACAATAGGTCTGGTACACAACATGGCGTACTTTATAGAACCTATGGCTGAGGCATAGGGAATGACTTCCATTTTCTCTCTATCTTCTGCCGTGGTCGGGCTATGAGTCTTACTCAACTTCACACATTGCAACACAGCAAGAACTCTTTCTTTGACTGTTCCATTTTGAACTACTTCAAAAACTTGTCAAGGTATGTACTCATTGAAAAAACTTATCAAGCATCTTGATCTATCTCTATAGATCTTGATCCTCAATATGTAAGCAGCTTCAGCGAGGTCTTTCTTTGAAAAACTCCTTTCAAACACTCCTTTATGCTTTCCAAAAATTTCTACATCATTTCCGATCAACAATATGTCATTCACATATACTTATCAGAAAGGTTGTAGTTCTCCCACTCACTTTCTTGTAAATACAGGCTTCACCGCAAGTCTGTATAAAACTATATGCTTTGACCAACTCATCAAAGCATTGATACGTCCATTTTGCATCATGTTTTTATATCGTTATTTATTGCATAATGGGCTGTTATTACATGTTATGTCACGATACTTATGGCTATTCTCTCTTATTTTACATGGTTTATCATGAAGAGGGAGAATGCCAGCAGCTGGGATTCTAGCTGGAAAAGGAGCAAATATTGAAAACCTATTCTGCACAGCTCCAAAAGTCCCGAAACTTGATACGTCTCCAACGTATCTATAATTTTTGATTGCTCCATGCTACTTTATCTACTGTTTTGGACTATATTGGGCTTTATTTTCCGCTTTTATATTATTTTTGGGACTAACCTATTAACCGGAGGCCCATCCCAGAATTGCTATTTTTTTTGCCTATTTCAGTGTTTCAAAGAAATGGAATATCAAACGGAGTCCAAACGGAATGAAACCTTCGGGAATGTGATTTTCTCACCGAACGTGATCCAGGAGACTTGGACCCTGCTCCAAGGAACAACAGAGGCGGTCACGAGGGTGGGGCGCGCCCCCTGCCTCGTGGCCCCCCTGTTGCTCCACCGATGTACTCCTTCCTCCTATATATACCTACGTATCCCCAAACGATCAGAACAGGAGCCAAAAACCTAATTCCACCGCCGCAACCTTCTGTATCCATGAGATTCCATCTTGGGGCCTATTTCGGAGCTCCGTCGGAGGGGGCATCCACCACGGAGGGCTTCTACATCAACACCATAGCCCCTCCGATGAAGTGTGAGTAGTTTACTTCAGACCTTCAGGTCCATAGCTAGTAGCTAGATGGCTTCTTCTCTCTTTTTGGATCTCAATACAATGTTCTCCCCCTCTCTCGTCGAGATCTATTCGATGTAATCTTCTTCTTTTTGCGGTGTGTTTGTTGAGACTGATGAATTCTGGGTTTATGATCTAGTTTATCTATGAACAATATTTGAATCTTCTTTGAATTCTTTTATGTATGATTGAGTTATCTTTGCAAGTCTCTTCGAATTATTCGTTTGGTTTGGCCAACTAGATTGGTAGTTCTTGCAATGGGAGAAGTGCTTAGCTTTGGGTTCAATCTTGTGGTGTCCTTTCCCAGTGACCGAAGGGGCAGCAAGGCACGTATTGTATTGTTGCCATCGAGGATAACAAGATGGTTTTTTTTATCATATTGCATGAATTTATCCCTCTACATCATGTCATCTTGCTTAAGGTGTTACTCTGTTTTTAACTTAATACTCTAGATGCATGCTGGATAGCGGTCGATGAGTGGAGTAATAGTAGTAGATGCAGAATCGTTTCGATCTAGTTGTCTCGGACGTGATGCATATATACATGATCATACCTAGATATCCTCATAACTATGCTCAACTCTGTCAATTTCTCAACAGTAATTTGTTCACCCACCGTAGAATACTTATGCTCTTGAGAGAAGCCACTAGTGAAACCTATGGCCCCCGGGTCTATTCTCATCATATCAATCTCTATCACTTTATTACTTGCTTTCTTTTTACTTTGACTTTTACTTTTCACTTTGCATATATCTATCAAGAATGCCAAAAATATTATTTATCATCTCTACCAGATCTCACTCTCGTAACTGACCGTGAAGGGATTCACAACCCCTAATCGCGTTGGTTGCGAGTAGCTATCGTTTTGTGTAGGTACGAGGGACTTGTGCGTGGTCTCCTACTGGATTGATACCTTGGTTCTCAAAAACTGAGGGAAATACTTACGCTACTTTGCTGCATCATCCTCTCCTCTTCGGGGAAATCCAACGCAGTGCTCAAGAGGTAGCAAGAAGAATTTCTAGCACCGTTGCTGGGGAGGCTCACCCAAGCAAGTCAACAATACCAAGTACCCATCACAATCCCTATCTCTCGCATTACATTATTTGCCATTTGCCTCTCGTTTTCCTCTCCCCCACTTCACCCTTGCTGTTTTATTCACCCTCTCTTTCCCAATCTCCTCCTCTCTTCCCCGTTTGCCTTTTCCCGTTGCCTTTCTGTTTGGTTGTATGTTGGATTACTTGTTGCCATGGCACAAGATAATACCAAATTGTGTGACTTCTTGAATACCAATAATAATGATTTCCTTAGTACTCCGATTGCTCCTCTTAATAATGTGAGTCTTGTGAAATCAATACCGCTTTGCTGAATCTTGTTATAAAAGATCAATTCACCGGCCTTCCTAGTGAAGATGCCACTACTCATCTAAACAACTTTGTTGATTTGTGTGATATGCAAAAGAAGAAAGATACGAATAACAATATTGTCAAATTGAAGTTATTTCCGTTTTCACTTAGGGATCATGCTAAAGTTTGGTTTACGTCTTTGCCTAAAAATAGTATTGATTCTTGGAACAAGTGCAAAGATGCTTTTATCTCTAAGTATTTTCCTCCCGCTAAGATCATCACTTTTAGGAACGATATTATGAATTTTAAACAACTTGATCATGAGCATGTTGCCCAATCTTGGGAAAGAATGAAATTGATGCTTCGCAATTGCCCTACTCATGGTTTGAATTTATGGATGATCATACAAAAATTTTATGCCGGATTGAATTTTTCTTCTAGAAATCTTTTAGATTTGGCCGCGGGAGGCACGATTATGGAAATTATGTTAGGAGATGCTACAAAATTGCTTGATAATATTATGGATAATTATTCTCAATGGCACACCAAAAGATCTTCTAGTAAAAAAGTGCATGCTATAGAAGAAATCAATGTTTTGAGTGAAAAGATGGATGAACTTATGAAGATGTTTGCTCCTAAAAATACTCCTCTTGATCCCAATGATATGCCTTTGTCTACTTTGCTTGAGAATAATAATGAATCTATGGATGTGAATTTTGTTGGTAGGAATAGTTTTGGAAACAACGCTTATAGAGGGAATTTTAATCCTAGGCCTTATCCTAGTAATCCTTCTAACAATTATGGAAATTCCTACAACAACTCTTATGGAAATTTTAATAATATGCCCTATGAATTTGAGAGTAGTGTTAAAGAGTTTATGAATTCACAAAAGAATTTTAATGCTTTGCTTGAAGAGAAATTGCTTAAAGTTGATGATTTGGCTAGGAACGTTGATATAATTTCTCTTGAAATTGATTCTTTAAAGCTTAGATATATTCCTCCCAAGCATGATATCAATGAGTCTCTCGAAGCCATGAGAATTTCCATTGATGAGTGCAAAGAAAGAACCGCTAGGATGCGTGCTTCCAAAGATGCCTTTATTAAAGCGTGTTCTTCCAATTCCTATGAAAATCAAGATGAAGATCTAAAAGTTATTGATGTGTCCCCCATTAAATCTTTGTTTTGCAATATGAATCTTGATGAAACTTAATATGATCTTCCTTTACCTAGAAGGCGTTCTAAGAATTCGGAGTTTCTAGATCTTGATGATGAAATTGATGAAAGTGGTATTGAAAGAAATAAAAACCTAGATGTTGCTAAACCCACTATTTTGGATCTCAAGGAATTTAATTATGAAAATTGTTCTTTAATTGGTTGTATTTCCTTGTTGCAATCCGTGCTAGATTCTCCTCATGCTTATAGTCAAAATAAGGCCTTTACCGAACACATTGTTGATGCCTTGATGCAATCTTATGAAGAAAAACTTGAGTTGAAAGTTTCTATCCCTAGAAAACTCTATGATGAGTGGGAACCTACTATTAAAATTAAAATTAAAGATTATGAGTTTCATGCTTTGTGTGATTTGGGTGCTAGTGTCTCTACTATTTCAAAAACTTTGTGTGATTTGCTAGATTTTCGTGACTTTGATGATTGCTCTCTAAACTTGCATCTTGCGGATTCCACTATTAAAAAGCCTATGGGAAGAATTAATGATGTTTTATTGTTGCAAATAGGAATTATGTGCCCATAGATTTTATCGTTCTTGATATAGATTGCAATCCTTCATGTCCTATTATTCTTGGTAGACCTTTCCTTAGAACGATTGCTGCAATTATTGATATGAAGGAAGGGAATATTAGATTCCAATTTCCCTTAAAGAAGGGCATGGAACACTTCCCTAGAAAGAAAATAAAATTACCATATGAATCTATCATGAGAGCCACTTATGGATTGCCTACCAAAGATGGCAATACCTAGATCTATCCTTGCTTTTATGCCTAGCTAGGGGCGTTAAACGATAGCGCTTGTTGGGAGGCAACCCAATTTTATTTTTGTTTTTTGTTTTTGCTTATGTTTAGGAATAAATAATCCATCCACCTTCTGTTTGGATGTGGTTTTATCTTTTAATTAGTGTTTGTGCCAAGTAGAACCTATAGGATAACCTATGATGATAGTTGATTTGATTCTGCTGAAAAACAGAAACTTTGCACGCACGAATATAATTTTTTTAAATCACAGAAACGTGATTTTGCGTTGATTATTTTTGCTGCTGTTCAATAAATAAATTGTCCAGGACTTCCTATTTTGGTAGAATTTTTAGAGTTCCATAAGTTTGCGTTAGTTACAGATTGCTACAGGCTGTTCTGTTTTTGACAGATTCTGTTTTGCGTGTGTTGTTTGCTTATTTTGATGACTCTATGGCTAGTAAAATAGTTTAAAATTCATAGAGAAGTTGAAATACAGTAGGTTTAACACAAATATAAATAAATAATGAGTTCATTACAGTACCTTAAGTAGTTCTTTGTTTTCTTTCTCTAACGGAGCTCACGAGATTTCTGTTGAGTTTTGTGTTGTGAAGTTTTCAAGTTTTGGGTGAATTCTTTTGATGGATTATGGAACAAGGAGTGGCAAGAGCCTAAGCTTGGAGATGCCCATGGCACCCCCAAGATAATCCAAGGAAACCAAAAAGTCAAAGCTTGGGGATGCCCCGGAAGGCATCCCCTCTTTCGTCCACTTCCATCGGTAACTTACTTGGAGCTATATTTTTATTCACCACATGATATGTGTTTTGCTTGGAGCGTCTTGTATTATTTGCATCTTTGCTTGTTAGTTTACCACAATCATTCTTGCTGTACACACCTTTTTGAGAGAGCCATACATGAATTGGAATTTGTTAGAATACACTATGTGCTTCACTTATATCTTTTGAGCTTGATAGTTTTACTCTATGTGCTTCACTTATATCTTTTGAGCGTGATAATTTTTGCTCTAGTACTTCACTTAGATCTTTTAGAGCACGGCGGTGGATTTGTTTTAAAGAAACTATTGATATCTCATGCTTCACTTAGATTATTTTGAGAGTCGTTAATAGCATGGTAATTTTCTTAATGTTAATATACTTGGTATTCAAGATATGTGAAACTTTCTTTTGAGTGAATTGAATACTAAGATAAGTTTGATGATTGATAATTGTTTTGAGATATGGAGGTGATACTATCAAAGTCGTGCAAGTTGAGTAATTGTGAATTTGAGAAATGCTTGTGTTAAAGTTTGCAAGTCCCTTAGCATGCACGTATGGTTAAAGTTGTGTAACAAATTTGAAACATGAAGAGTACTTGGCTTGTGCACCCTTATGAGTGGCGGTCGGGGATGAGCGATGGTCTTTTCCTACCAATCTATGCCCCTAGGAGCATGCGCGTAGTACTTGATTTTTGATGACTTCTAAAATTTTGCAATAAGTATATGAGTTCTTTTGACTAATGTTGACTCCATGGATTATACGCACTCTCATCTTTCCGCCTTTGCTAGCCTCTTCGATACCGTGCATTTCCCTTTCTCACCTTGAGAGTTGGTGCAAACTTCGCCGGTGTATCCAAACCCCGTGATACGATACGCTCTATCACACGTAAACCTCCTTATATCTTCCTCAAAACAGCCACCATACCTACCTATCATGGTATTTCCATAGCCATTCCGAGATATATTGCCATGCAACTTCCATCATCATCATCATCATGACATACATTGCTTTTGTCATATTGCCATTGCATGATCATGTAGTTGACATCGTATTTGTGGCAAAGCCACCATGCATTATTTTTCATACATGTCACTCTTGATTCATTGCACCATCCCGGTACATCGCCGGAGGCATTCATGTAGAGTCATATCTTGTTCTAAGTTTTGAGTTGTAATCCTCATGTTGTAATCAATAGAAGTATGATGATCATCATTATTAGAGCATTGCCCAAACAAAAAAAGAGAAAGGCCAAAAGAAAAAAGAGAAAGGCCCAAAAAAATAAAAAAAATAAAAAAAGGGCAATGCTATCTTTTCCACACTTGTGCTTCAAAGTAGCACCTTGTTCTTCATGTAGTGAGTCTCATATATTGTGCTTCAAAGTAGCACCTTGTTCTTCATGTAGTGAGTCTCATAAGTTGTCCTTTTTGTACTAGTGGGGATTTTTCATTGTAGAACTTGGCTTGTATATTCCTACGATGGGCTTCCTCAAATGCCCTAGGTCTTCGTGAGCAAGCAAGTTGGATGCACACCCACTAGTTTTCTTTTGTTGAGCATTCATAGCTCTAGTGCATCCGTTGCATGGCAATCCCTACTCCTCATGTTGACATCAATTGATGGGCATCTCCATAGCCCGTTGATTATCCTCATCAATGTGAGACTTTCTCCTTTTTTGTCTTCTCCACACAATCCCCATCATCATATTCTATTCCACCCATAGTGCTATATCCATGGCTCACGCTCATGTATTGCGTGAAGGTTGAAAAAGTTTGAGATTATTTAAGTATGAAACAATTGCTTGGCTTGCCATCGGGGGTATAGAAGTTGGGAACATCTTTGTGTGACGAAAATGAAGCATAGCCTAACTATATGATTTTGTAGGTATGAACTTTCTTTTGCCATGCTATTTTGAGAAGACATGATTGCTTTGATTAGTATGCTTGAAGTATTATTATTTTTGTGTCAATATGAAGTTTTGTCTTGAATCTTTCGGATCTGGATATTCATGCCACAATTAAGAAGATTTACATTGAAATTATGCCAAAGTATCACTCCGCATCAAAAATTCATTTTTATCATTTACCTACTCGAGGACGAGCAGGAATTAAGCTTGGGGATGCCTGATACGTCTCCAACGTATCTATAATTTTTGCTTGCTCCATGATACTTTATCTACTGTTTTGGACTATTTTGGGCTTTATTTTCCACTTTTATATTATTTTTGGGACTAACCTATTAACCGGAGGCCCAACCCAGAATTGCTGTTTTTTGCCTATTTCAGTGTTTCGAAGAAACGGAATATCAAACGGAGTCCAAACGGAATGAAACCTTCGGGAATGTGATTTTCTCACCGAACGTGATCCAGGAGACTTGGACCCTGCTCCAAGGAACAACAGAGGCGGTCACGAGGGTGGGGGCGCTCCCCCCCCTAGGGCGCACCCCCCCTGCCTCGTGGCCCCCCTGTTGCTCCACCGACGTACTCCTTCCTCCTATATATACCTATGTATCCCCAAACGATCAGAACAGGAGCCAAAAACCTAATTCCACCGCCGCAACCTTCTGTATCCACGAGATCCCATCTTGGGGCCTGTTCCGGAGCTCCGCCGGAGGGGGCATCCACCACGGAGGGCTTCTACATCAACACCATAGCCCCTCCGATGAAGTGTGAGTAGTTTACTTCAGACCTTCGGGTCCATAGCTAGTAGCTAGATGGCTTCTTCTCTCTTTTTGGATCTCAATACAATGTTCTCCCCCTTTCTCGTGGAGATCTATTCGATGTAATCTTCTTCTTTTTGCGGTGTGTTTGTTGAGATCGATGAATTGTGGGTTTATGATCCAGTTTATCTATGAACAATATTTGAATCTTCTCTGAATTCTTTTATGTATGATTGAGTTATCTTTGCAAGTCTCTTCGAATTATCCGTTTGGTTTGGCCAACTAGATTGGTAGTTCTTGCAATGGGAGAAGTGCTTAGCTTTGGGTTCAATCTTGCGGTGTCCTTTCCCAGTGACCGAAGGGGCAGCAAGGCACGTATTGTATTGTTGCCATCGAGGATAATAAGATGGGGTTTTTATCATATTGCATGAATTTATCCCTCTACATCATGTCATCTTGCTTAAGGCGTTACTCTGTTTTTAACTTAATACTCTAGATGCATGCTGGATAGCGGTCGATGAGTGGAGTAATAGTAGTAGATGCAGAATCGTTTCGATCTAGTTGTCTCGGACGTGATGCCTATATACATGAGCATACCTAGATATCCTCATAACTATGCTCAACTCTGTCAATTTCTCAACAGTAATTTGTTCACCCACCGTAGAATACTTATGCTCTTGAGAGAAGCCACTAGTGAAACCTATGGCCCCCGGGTCTATTCTCATCATATCAATCTCTATCACTTTATTACTTGCTTTGTTTTTACTTTGCCTTTTACTTTTCATTTTGCATCTATCTATCAAAAATAACAAAAATATTATTTATCATCTCTATCAGATCTCACTCTCGTAAGTGACCATGAAGGGATTGACAACCCCTAATCGTGTTGGTTGCAAGTAGCTATCGTTTTGTGTCGGTATGAGGGACTTGTGCATGGTCTCTTACTGGATTGATACCTTGGTTCTCAAAAACTGAGGGAAATACTTACGCTACTTTGCTGCATCATCCTCTCCTCTTCGGGGAAATCCAACGCAGTGCTCAAGAGGTAGCAAAACTCCACGAAAGTCAATTTTGGAATTAATAAGAATTATTGAGCAAAGAAAGTACCAGAGGGGGCCCACACCCTGGCCACGACGGTGGGGGCGCGCCCACCCCTACTGGGCATGCCCCCTATCTCCTGGGCCCCCTGGTGGCGCTCCGGTGCCCATCTTCTGCTATATGAAGATTTTTACCCTGGAAAAAAATCATAAGCAAGCTTACGGGACGAAACTCTGCCCCCACGAGGCGGAACCAATTTAGGGCTCCGGCAGAGCTGTTCTGCCGGGGAAACTTCCCTCCGAGAAGGGGAAATCATCACCATCGTCATCACCAACGATCCTCTCATCGGGAGGGGTCAATCTCCATCAACATCTTCACCAGCACCATCTCCTCTCAAAATCCTAGTTCATCTCTTGTACCCAATCTTGTATCAAAACCACAAATTGGTACCTGTGGGTTGTTAGTAGTGTTGATTACTCCTTGTAGTTGATGCTAATTGGTTTACTTGGTGGAAGATCATATGTTCAGATCTTTAATGCATATTAATACTCCTCTGATTATGAACATGAATATGCTTTGTGAGTAGTTACGTTTGTTTCTAAGGAGATGTATGTTGGCCCCCTCTGCTAATAGTACAAGAGGGGGCCCACACCCTTGCTATTAGTAGTCATGTGAATTTGGTATTCGTTCGTTATTTTGATGAGATGTATGTTGTCTCTCCTCTAGTGGTGTTATGTGAACGTCGACTGCATGACGCTTCACCATTATTTGGGCCTAGAGGAAGGCATTGGGAAGTAATAAGTATATGATGGGTTGCTAGAGTGACAGAAGCTTAAACCCTAGTTTATGTGTTGCTTCATAAGGGGCTGATTTGGATCCACTAGTTTCATTCTATGGTTAGGTTTACCTTAATACTTTTTTTGTAGTTGCGGATGCTTGAAATAGGGGTTAATCATAAGTGGGATGCTTGTCCAAGAAAGGGCATTACCCAAGCACTGGTCCACCCACATATCAAATTATCAAAGTAACGAACGCAAATCACATGAGCGTGATGAAAACTAGCTTGACGATAATTCCCATGTGTCCTCGGGAGCGCTTTTCTCATTATAAGAATTTGTCTAGGCTTGTCCTTTGCTACAAAAAGGATTGGGCCACCTTGATGCACCTTATTTACTTTCATTGCTTGTTACCCGTTACAAATTATCTTATCACAAAACTATCTGCTACCTACAATTTCAGTGCTTGCAGAGAATACCTTACTGAAAACCGCTTGTCATTTCCTTCTGCTCCTCGTTGGCTTCGACACTCTTACTTATCGAAAAGACTACGATAGATCCCCTATACTTGTGGGTCATCAAGACTCTTTTCTGGCGCCGTTGCTAGGGAGTGAAGCGCCTCTGGTGAGTGGAACTTGGTAAGGAAACATTTATATAGTGTGCTGAAATTTTCTGTCACTTGTTACTATGGAAACTAATCCTTTGAGGGGCTTGTTCGGGGCATCTTCGCCCCAACCAGTAGAGCAAAGATTTGCTCCTCAACCTATTGAACCTACTGAATATAGAGCTAGCTAATCCTTTTGCAGGAGATGGAACATTGCATCCCGATTTACACCTTATCTATGTGGATGAAGTTTGTGGATTATTTAAGCTTGCAAGTATTCCCGGAGATGTTGTTAATAGGAAGGTCTTTCCTTTATCTTTGAAGGGAGACGCATTGACATGGTATAGGCTATGTGATGATACGGGATCTTGGAATTATAAATGATTGAAGTTGGAATTTTACCAGAAGTTCTATCCTATGCATCTTGTTCATCGTGATCGTAATTACATATATAATTTCTGGCCTCGCGAAGAGAAAGCATCGCTCAAGCTTGGGGGAGGCTTAAGTCAATGTTATATTCATGCCCCAATCATGAGCTTTCGAGAGATATGATTATTCAAAAAATTTATGCTCGGCTTTCTCTCAATGATCGCACCATGCTCGATACTTCCTGTGCTGGTTCTTATATGCTGAAGACTATTGAATTCAAGTGGGATTTATTGGAAAGAATTAAACGCAACTCTGAAGATTGGGGTTCCGATGATGGTAAGGAGTTAGGTATGACACCTAAGTTTGATTGTGTTAAATCTTTTATGGATACCAATGCTTTTCGTGGATTTAGCGCTAAATATGGACTTGACTCTGAGATAGTAGCTTCTTTCTGTGAATCTTTTGCTACTCACGTTGACCTCCCTAAGGAGAAGTGGTTTAAATATAATCCTCCCACTGAAGTAAAAGTAGTTGCACCTATTACAGTTGAAGAAAAGACTATTACTTATAATGATCCTATTGTTCCTACTACTTATGTTGAGAAACCACCTTTTCCTGTTAGAATAAAGGATCATGCCAAAGCTTCAACTGTGGTTCGTAAGAGTAATAATAGAACATATACACCTCCTGAGCAAATTAAAGTTTAACCTAGTATTGCTATGGTTAAAGATCTCTTGGATGATAATATAGATGGGCATGTTATTTACTTCTGTGAGGAAGCTGCTAATATTGCTAAACCCGATGCTAAGATACATAGACTTGTTGTAGGCATGCCTGTCATTTCTGTTAAAATGGGAGATCATTGTTATCATGGATTATGTGATATGGGTGATAGTTCTAGTGCAATACCTCATCCCTTATATGAAGAAATTATGCATGATGTCGCACCCGCTGAGTTAAAAGATATTGATGTCACTATTAAGCTTGCGAGTAGAGATACTATTTCACCAGTTGGGATTGTTAGAGATGTTGAAGTCTTGTGTGGGAAAGTTAAATATCCCACTGATTTTCTTGTTCTTGGTTCCCCACAAGATAGCTTTTGTCCCATTATATTTGGTAGACCCTTCTTGAATACTATTAATGCTAGGGTATATTGCAAAAAGGATGTTGTTACGATTAGTTTAGGAGATATGTCACATGAGTTTAATTTTGCTAAATTTCGTAGACAACCCCATGATAAAGAATTGCCTAGTAAGGATGAAATTATTGGTCTTGCTTCTATTGTTGTACCTCCTACTGATCCGTTAGAACAATATTTGCTAGACCACGAAAATGATATGTTTATGAATGAGAGAAGGGAAATAGATGAAGTATTCTTTCAACAGGGTCCTATTCTCTCCCACCTCCGCCCCCCTAGCACCCACCGTTCTCCATGGCGAGCTCTAACGTAATCCTCCATGGAAGGCCTCTTGCATTGGGACTTTGCACCTGGCCTTGCATTGGCCGATCAGGTGAGACGCAGGTTTGGCTCCACGGTCCATTTCTCTCCTTCTCGGGACTCCAAGGAATTTTTTTTGGTGGTCTCTTTCTCCTCGGCTTCCTTCCCCCTCACTGTGGGTTCGGTTGGCATTGCACTACAATGCTGTATTGGGGGCCTTAGCAATGGATTCAAAGTGCTTCAACTCAATTCTCGATCCTTCCGGTTTTCGGTGGCTAATAATAAAGTGGGACATTTCATCCACCATTTGAGGGATCGTGTTTGGCCGGATTTTGTCTGTCATTTCCACCTTTTCAATGGCCGCTTTGCAAGTGCTCCAATTGATGATTCATCTTGGCACGCTGACACTGAGCTCACGGATTTATCTTCTCGTCGTTCATTGGCTGTTAAATCATCTTTACAATTCCTGCATTCGGGAGCTAACTTGAATTCTAACTCTGAGGAGGTGTTGTGTAAGTTTGGTCTGATTCCGTTTTCTTCGATGCGGTTCTCCAACAATGCTCATGAAGCGTCCTCATCACGCTTGAATCAAAATTCACAGGATCTTACGACATCAGTTCTTACTACGGGGGATCCTGCTGATCCTTCCTCACGAGCTGCTTGCATGATTCCATCGCCCAGCGATCGCGCCGCATTAATGGCTCATTTTCTGAACCAGGCCCATTTGGAGGAATCATTGCCGGGGAATTACATAAAATTAGGAGCCTTTAAGTGCCCATTGTCTGTCCCGTATCCTACGCTGCCCCAATGTTTTTTCAAGCCAGCATTCAAATATGCGCCCAAACATGTGACCTGGCCCGCTACTCTCTTGGCCCGTCATAAAGCTGATTTGGCCCAGGCCCATTATTCAGAATCTGATATTTTGGATTTATCCTCTAATTGGGCGGTTCTGTGCTCGCGTTGTCTTCAATGGGGACACCATAAGATTTCTTGCCAGGCTAGATTGATTTGTATTAACTGCTCCTCGCCTGGACATAAGGCCAGTGATTGCCTCAATTTTGTTAGGCCCCAAACGATCCAAACTTTGCAACCCACAATTGGTAACACGCATCCGCTGCCTGAGCAAATTGCTCCTTGCCTTACCATGTGTGATAAGCCCAAACGCAAATCAACCGTCCGATGCACGGTGTGTGGCTTCTACGGCCACGTGGAAAGATCTTGTCATAAACGGCTTTTCAACGAGAAATGGCAGTGGCGAGAAAAATCCTCTCCCTCTACCCATTCTACCCCTCACGGTCCGGCTTCCACCTCGGTTTCCCCAACACCGCAGCTCTGCCCTCTCGTATCACTTCACCAGCTACCACCAGCGTTGTCCTCCGCCGATCCACAGTCCATGGCGAACTACCCTCTCAATCCGGTGCCCTTCCTACCGCCGGGCTTCGCCGTCGAACCCGGTCCGGCGGACCGTGTCGTCCGCAGCGGCATGATTGTTGGCCCCATCTCGCCGCTCAACCACGATTTCCTCGCCATAGCCGAGGCCAGTGTGTATGTCCCGCTGCACCGCCGCGCGGCCATCCGCAACATGATCCAAGGTCTGCTCCACGAATCACAGCTTTTTACCACTGAAGTAAGCGATCACCCTCTTGGCATTGGTATTTTTGGTTTTGCGGACTCTTTCCTGCGTGATTCTGCGGTCAATACTCCCCTGGAACTTGAAGAAGAGGATCTTCTGATAACCTTTGTGCCGCACAATGAAGCTTTGAACCGTCGTACCACCTCCTTTGGGCCTGAAGTTTGGCTCATGTTTTTCGGTTTTCCATATGACTATCAGACGGATTACTATATCACCAAGGCTCTGGGTGGTTTTGGATCTCTTGTCAGTTGGTACAATCCGCGGCAGGATAGGAGGTTTATGCTCATTAAGGCACGCGTTCTTCGTCTTCGTTTGATCCCCAAAAGCTTTGTGGTCTGGCAGCTGGGTGGTGCACGGGATTGTTGGACTGTTCAAATCACCATCCTTAGAAGCAATGATTGGAATGGCCTTTTACCTGAAGTACTCCCCCCTGGTGAGGAAGACCCTCCTGCAGATGGAAATCCTCATCCATTGTTTGGTCCTGATATGACTGCTGAGCAGCTCTACCAACAGCAGGTGCATAACTGGCTTGTGCAAAATGGAGCTCCCAATGCTGGCAATGACAACCAGGGCAATGCACCTCCTCAAGAGAATGCGGGTTGGGGCCAGTGGGCAGCTCCTCCGGCTCATCCTCTGCCCACCCTCCCTGAGCACCTTGTCAATTACCACGCATGGCTAGCAGCTCAAGGCCTTACCTTCCAGCATGGTGTTGTGCCAGAGGATAATATTTCTGATAATCCCATGGAGGCATGGAATGATACCTTCTCCTCCTCTGATGACAGCTCTGCTCCTTCTGATCATGCTCTGTTGGTGTTTCCTAACACTGAACCTGCCCCGCTTGCAACTCAAGATACCCTGAATATTACTGTCAACATGCACAACAATGGCATTCAGTTTGGCCTTTCGACTAATGGATCAGAGCTGTTGAACCTTCTGCTTTCGGACCCTATTCCCAGGCAGCGGTTGAATAACTTCATTTTTCACGCTCTACGCCCTGCTTTAGCCACTATTGGTCCTTGGAGTTCAGGTTATGGTATGCAGTCTGCAAATGTGCAAGTCACTGTGCTAGTTTCTTCTGATGTCAATGGCATTGCTCTGTCTCAGCTGCTAGATCCTCCAAGGTCTTCTGTGGTACTGGAAGATATATCTGAAGATCCTACACAGAACAATCAGCTTCTTTTGCCTGCTCCGGATGCCCCTTTGCACTCTGAACCTACCCCGCTGGCTGCTTTTCACAATGTGCCCCTGAACTCCGAACTTGACAGTTCCAATGAGCGGGCTCTGCAGGGCTTACCTACGCCTGTGATCAACTCCTCTGCCGAGCCCGCTGGCCTTGCTGCTGTCAACTCCATCATGGCACCAGCAAGTCCCTCTGTTGTGACTCGTGGTCGTCGGGCTCGGGCACCTGCTCCCATCTCCACTGTGGAAGTACGCCGAAGCAATCGTTCAAACAAATATAATGGCTTCAAGGTCAACCAGGTGATTGAAACCCGCACCGCCACCTCCAAGGTTAAGCCCAGGCTGGTTCCCTCGATTGGCTCCTCCTCTTCGGCCATGGAACCAAACTCTGAAGTGGTTCCTCACACTCCTGTCCATGTCCTGCAGTCTATTGGTATTAACAGATGTGCTGTTCCGGCGGCTGAACTGACTGAAGATATCCTCATGGCTGCACCTGCCCCATCTTCTGCTGCATCCACTCCCCCAGGTTCTACTGCCAATGTTGACCTACCTGATGAGGCGGGGCCCTCTAGGGCCTAGTTCGTTTCCTCCTCATGCCACTTTTGCGTAGTTGGGAAGTGCTCTGTTGGAACATACGCGGCATCAACTCTGACGATAAACAGCTTGCACTGAATAACGCCATTAGAACCAGTGGCTGCTCGGTTGTTTGCATCCAAGAGACAAAGAAAACCACTTTTGATTTATCGTTTATTAAGTCATGTTGCCCTAGACAATTTGATCAATTTGCCTATGTCCCCTCTCAAGGAGCCTCGGGTGGCTTGCTTACCATTTGGAAAAGCTCTCTGTTTACTGGCGCTGTGGTTTTCTCATCTCATTTTGCCTTGGTCATTAATTTTACTAGCACGTTATCGTCCCACTCATGGACGCTCGCTAATATATATGGCCCTTGTTCGGGTGACGCGCGTATTACGTTTACCAATTGGCTTTATAATCTGGATATACCCAGCTCACAGGACTGGCTCCTAGTTGGCGATTTTAATTACATTCGTGCGCCTGATAATAGAAATAAGCCAGGGGGGTGCCCATCAGACATGTGCACATTCAATGATATTATCCGCAAGCAAAGCCTTATTGAACTTCCTATCAAGGGTAGATTGTACACTTGGAGCAATATGCAACAAGACCCACTGCTTGAACAACTTGATTGGTTCTTCACTTCGTTGCACTGGACCAACGTATACCCCAACACCATGGTCAAGCCTCTTGGTAAGCCTGTCTCCGACCACGTTCCTTGCATTATCTCCATCCAAACTTGCATCCCTCGCAGCAAGGTCTTTAGATTTGAACCTTTCTGGATCCTGCATCCTGGCTTCATGGATCTTGTTCAAGATGTATGGAATAGACCGGTGAGAGCGCAAAACGCTGCGACCCTTCTCTGTCGCAAATTCAAAGCTTTACGCCATGCCCTAAAAATCTGGAGCAAAAATCTCTCCCGTTTGTCTGTAGCCATTGCTAATTGCAACGAGTCCTTGGCGCACCTAGATGATCTTGAGAACAAAAGAGCCCTTTCTATTCCTGAAGCAAACTTTCGGAATATCATCAAGAAACATCTCTTGCGCCTCCTTAAATACCAAAACCAATACTGGAAAAAACGATGCACAATTCGATGGATCAAGTTTGGGGACGAGAATACCAAATTCTTCCAGGCTGTTGCCACAGAACGGTATCGGCGCAATAACATTGCAACCTTCAAAATAGAGGATGGTTCAATCATTGACAGTCACGATGGAAAAGAAGCACTCCTGTTTCGTACATACACTGATCGCCTGGGTACTTCGCGGCCTGCACAAATGAAATTTAACTTGCCTAATATTCTGCAGCACCATGAGGACCTTGACCAGCTGACTATGCCTTTTACCCATGAGGAGATTGATGCTGTTATCAAAGAAATGCCAGCCGATCGTGCTCCCGGCCCGGATGGATTCAGTGGTGCATTCCTTAAAGCTTGCTGGCCTATTATCAAACACGATTTTTATAACCTCTGTGAAACATTCCACCAAGGAGACTTGGACCTCTCCAGTATAAATGATGGCCTCATCACACTGATTCCTAAGATCACCTCACCAGAGACTGTTAATGATTACCGCCCGATCACCCTTCTCAATTGCTGTCTTAAGCTAATTACAAAGCTGCTAGCTAATCGCCTGCAACGAGTGATCTTAAAGGTTATCCACAAGAACCAATATGGTTTCATAAAAGGGAGGACGATACAGGATTGCCTGGCCTGGGCATTTCAATATATACATCAATGCCATGCATCGAAGAAGCAGATTATCTTGTTGAAACTGGATTTCGCTAAAGCCTTTGATACAATCGAACACGCTCCCATGATCACCATCATGAAACACCTGGGATTTAACGACAAGTGGCTGTCTTGGATTAATTGCATCTTCTCGACAGGGCGATCATCAGTTCTACTGAATGGTGTCCCCGGCCGACAATTCCACTGCCGCACAGGTGTACGCCAGGGGGACCCTCTCTCCCCATTGATCTTCGTCATTGCGGCTGATCTCCTACAAGCTGCTATTAATGACGCCTTTAGAGAAGGGAAAGTCCAACTGCCCTTTCCCTGCATCGGCCAAACGGACTACCCAGTAATCCAATACGCCGACGACACCATCTTGGCCATGCCTGCATGCCCTCAGCAAGCTGCAGTCATCAAACAAATCCTTGTGGACTATGCTTCTTCCATCGGCCTCCGAATTAATTTCCACAAGTCAACACTAATCCCAATCAACATGACTCAAGAGGCTGCCTTGGCGCTTGCGACCTTCTTTGGATGCTCAGTCGGATCCATGCCCTTTACCTATCTTGGATTGCCTCTCGGCACGTCTAAACCGACCATCCTTGATCTGATGCCCCTAGTCTGCAGTGCTGAACGACGACTCACCTCCACGATCTCAATGATGTCCTACGGGGGCAAACTCTCGTGGCTAAACGCTACCGTCACATCTCTACTCATCTACGCCATGTGCACTCTCAAATTTCCGCCCCAGTTAATTGAGATGCTCGACAAAATCAGAAGGAGATGTCTCTGGACCAAAAAGACGGAACATGGGGACAAGTGCAACTCCCTTGCCGCGTGGGAGATGGTGTGCAAACCCAAAAAACATGGCGGCCTTGGGGTTATCAACATTAAGGTGCAGAATGATGCCCTACTCATGAAATTTTTACACAAGTTTTACAACAAGCTTGATGTCCCCTGGGTACAGCTCATTTGGAACACATACTATACCGATAAGGTTCCTCACGCCACTGACCCTGTGGGCTCTTTCTGGTGGCGCCAAATCCTCAAACTTACGCCTGTATTTCGAGGGATTTCACAGGTCCGAATCGTCTCGGGTGACACTGTTCTGGTTTGGAAAGATCTCTGGGCGCCAGATATTTTGCAGGCTTCTCACCCCCATGCATTCTCCTTCGCCATGCACGAGGACGAGACTGTCAAGGATTTCTTGGAGAGCACGGCATTGTCGGAAACATTTCACCTACCACTCTCCCCGCAGGCCCTGGACGAAGTTCGAGACATCCAGCAGATCTCAACGCACACCCATCCGTCCGCGTCTGTTAATGATATTTGGTACTATACCTGGGGGAAATCTATTTACCGGCCGGCGGACTACTACAAATTCTTCTTCCGAGACGCCAACGCCCACCCAGCCTTCTCCTTACTCTGGCGCTCTCGTTGCATCATGCGGATCAAAGTCTTCGGTTGGCTGCTGATGGTCGACCGTCTAAACACACGTGACATGCTCAAGCGTCGACATTTTGACATAGGTGACGACCACAGCTGCCTGCTCTGCGGCAATCATGACGAAGAAACTGTGGATCATATGATATTTACTTGCACATTCAGTCAAGGTTGCTGGCGTAAACTTGGGATCAGCTGGCCACCCTTCACCTGCCGCCTACAATTACTTCAACAGGCTAAACACTCCTGGGGACGTCCATTATTCTTTGAAATCTTCCTGGTGGCAGCCTGGAGTCTCTGGAAAGAAAGAAACAACAAACATTTCAGGAGGATTACGCCAACTATCGGTGGGTGGCTGAATAGATTCAAGGAAGACTTTGATCTCCTCAAACATAGGACTAGGGGGAGTCATCCTGCTTTTATTTCTTCTTTTGTTTCTGAATTGAACTAATAACACCACGCCTCGACCACCTGCCCCCTCTGGAAGGGCAGCATGGCAAAATAGGGCAACTACATATGTACTAACCCTTGTAACACCCTGTCTATATATACATATATGAAAACACAGTAGGAGCCTTTCCTACTGTTTACCCTTCAAAAAAAAAAACAGGGTCCTATTCTGAAACACAACTTACCTGTTGAAATCCTAGGGGATCCCCCTCCACCCAAGGGTGATCCCGTGTTTGAGCTTAAACCATTACCTGATAATCTTAAATATGCTTATCTTGATGAAAAGAAGATATATCCTGTTATTATTAGTGCTAACCTTTCAAAGCAAGAAGAGGAAAGATTATTGAAAACTCTAAAGAAGCACCGTGCTGCTATTGGATATACTCTGGATGATCTTAAGGGCATTAGTCCCACTCTATGCCAACATAAAATTAAATTGGACGAAGGTTCCAAACCAGTTAGAGATCATCAACGATGGTTAAATCCTAAGATGAAAGAAGTGGTAAGAAAGGAGATACTAAAGCTCCTTGAGGCATGTATAATTTATCCCGTTGCTGATAGTGATGGGTAAGTCCAGTCCATTGCATCCCTAAGAAGGGAGGTATTACTGTTGTTCCTAATGATAAAGATGAATTGATTCCGCAAAGAATTATTACAGGTTATAGGATGGTAATTGATTTCCGTAAATTAAATAAAGCTACTAAGAAAGATCATTACCCTTTACCTTTTATTGATCAAATGCTAGAAAGACTATCCAAACACACACATTTCTGCTTTGTAGATGGTTATTCTGGTTTCTCTCAAATACCTGTGTCAGTGGACGATCAATCAAAAACTACTTTTACTTGCCCTTTCGGTACTTTTGCTTATAGACGTATGCCTTTTGGTTTATGTAATGCACCTGCTACCTTTCAAAGATGTATGATGGCTATATTATGTGACTTTTGTGAAAAGATTTGTGAGGTATTCATGGATGACATCTCCGTTTATGGATCCTCTTTTGATGATTGCTTGAGCAACCTTGATCGAGTTTTGCAGAGATGCGAAGACACTAGTCTCGTCTTGAATTGGGAAAATTGTCACTTTATGGTTAATGAAGGCATTGTCTTGGGGCATAAAATTTCTGAAAGAGGTATTGAAGTTGATAAAGCTAAAGTTGATGCTATTGAAAAGATGTCGTGTCCCAAGGACATTAAAGGTATAAGAAGTTTCCTTCGTCATGCCGGTTTTTATAGGAGGTTCATTAAGGACTTTTCTAAGATCTCTAGGCCTCTGACTAATCTATTGCAAAAAGATATTCCTTTTGTCTTTGATGATGATTGTGTAGAAGCATTTGAAATACTTAAGAAAGCTTTGATCACTGCACCTATTGTTCAGCCACCTGATTGGAATTTACCCTTTGAAATTATGTGTGATGCTAGCGATTATGTTGTAGGTGCTGTTCTAGGGCAAAGAGTTGATAAGAAACTAAATGTTATTCAATATGCTAGTAGGACTCTAGACACTGCCTAAAGAAATTATGCTACTACTGAAAAAGAATTCTTAGCAGTTGTATTTGCCTGTGATAAGTTCAGACAGTATATTGTTGATTCTAAAGTAACTATTCACACTGATCATGCTGCTATTAAATATTTTATGGAAAAGAAAGATGCTAAACCTAGACTTATTAAATGGGTTCTCTTGCTACAAGAATTGGATTTGCATTTTATAGGTGGTTCTCTTGCTACAAGAAAGGGAGCTGAGAACCCCGGTGCAGACAACTTGTCTAGGTTAGAGAATGTTCTTGATGACCCACTACCTATTGATGATAGCTTTCCTGATGAACAATTAGCGGTCATTAATGCTAATTACATTGTTGCTAAATTTATACCCCCTAGTTTCACATACCAGCAAAAGAAAAAGTTATTTTATGATTTAAGACATTACTTCTGGGATGACCCACACCTTTATAGAGAAGGAGTAGATGGTGTTATTAGACGTTGTGTACCTGATCATGAATAGGAACAGATCCTACACAAGTGTCACACCGAACCATATGAAGGACACCACGCTGGTGTCGGATGTTGGGTTCCGGCAGACCCTTAAGGTTCGAACTCTGGGGTGCGCGCGAAGATCTTACCCCTACCAATCCACGTCTGATCGCCTCGTGAGAATCTAGCTAAACGATGAACAACATGAGGGACACAAGGTTTATACTGGTTCGGGCCACCATTGTGGTGTAATACCCTACTCCAGTGCGTGGTGTGGTGGATTGCCTCAGGGGCGGATGATGAACAGTACAAGGGAAGAACAGCCTCGCGAGAGGTGTTCTTGTGGTGGTGGTTTTCTTGAGAAGGATTTGATCCCCCCCTACTATGGTGCCTATCTATATTTATAGAGGCCCTAGTCCTCTTCCCAAATATTGAGCGGGAAGGGAGGCAACAACGACCATTTTGAAGGGGAACATCTAGTACAAGTTATCTTGACTAAAGTTGGTCTTCGGCTTGGCTTGCGTCACGAGCACCTCGCGAGGTACAGGCAAGTCTGGGGACCCCCATTCCCAGAACACCGATAGTAGCCCCTGGGACCCAAGGCGCGCTCGGACTTGGCTTAGCAGAGAAGTGAAGGGGCAAGTGTGGAGCGCCGCGGGCCCCATCAGCCTGCGGCCTTGGGTGCCGCATGGCGGTTGATTGGACGTGGGCGCCTCCGCTTCCCCACGCTTCCTTATTGCGCGCCTAGCTAGGCGGGCACGAGACTTGTACATGGTTATTCTCCCCCTGCTGCTCGCGCGCTTCTCGTTCCCCTTTCTACCTTGAGCCTCTACTTCCGCCTCCAATCCATCTTGGGTTCTTCCCCCTTTCCATTGGCATGGCGCCAACGAAAAAGGAGAAGGGGAATAAACCTGCGCCTTGGCCCAGCGCACCACCGGCAGCCGCTCCCGCCGTCGACAAGTCGCTCATACTCAATCTGGAAGCCTTGGAGAAGGTCTGCTCCGCGCTCGCCTCCAGCTTCAACGAGTGCGGGAGGAGGACGGTCTGGCCCGCATCCCATGCCTCCTTCGATAGGATCATCACGGAGGTCCAATTCTTTGCCGACGCCCTATGGGCGGGCCTGGTTCCCCCCTTCTCTGCTTTCTTCAATGCGGTGCTTTCCCATTACCAGATCCATATGATGCATCTTGGTCCCCAATCTATTACTCTGCTTGTTGTCTTTGCTTTTGTGTGTGAGGCCATGGTGGGGATCCCTCCTTCCATTACTCTCCTGCGCCATTTCTTCTCTCTGCGCTTGACTGACCCTTCCCAATGTTTGGGATGCGTGAGCTTTCAGGCCGTGCTGGAGACGGCCGCCTCGGGGGTCGACTTTGGCCTTCCATCCTCCGCGAGCGGGTTTCGGGAGGGATGGCTGTACGTGGACGTTGGGGTACCCAGCCCCCTGCTCGCGCACCCGACATTGCCCGCTGTTCCCAATCCCGGTTGGGGTCACGAGGAGCTTACGAGCCCCCAGCTTGCTTTCTCCTGGCATCGCTTTGATAGGCTGAGGAAGCTCGGGGTGACGGCGCCCCAGGTGGTGAAGGAGTTCCTCCAGCGCTGCATCGCTCCTCTCCAGCGTCATTCCCGCCTGATGTGGACCTTCTCCGGGCGTCAGGACCGTATGAGGCTCCAGGAAGAGGATCTTGCGCCTGAGATGTTGAAGAAGGTGCTGAAGGTTCTGACTGGTGACCCCTCTCCTGCCAGCGTCCGTCATGGAGGCGCCCCGTTGTATCTTTGCTCAAACAGGGTCGATTTCGTGAGGCAGATGCCCCGCTTCGACGAATGGGGGTTGTGCCCGGCTGGCCTCGTCGAGCCTCGCAAGAACCCGGTTGCTGCGGTTCTTCCCCCAGTCGCCCGCGCCGGCCTTGCCTCAGGATTCGTTGCAGGGAGGCAAGTATCGGCGGGGGCTGGGGGGCCTGATGTAGAGGTGATGATGCCGTGCGGGGCTCCCGAGGAGTCATCCTTCGGAGCTTACGGAGCCCCTCTTGAGGTGGCGCGTCTTGAAGGTGAAGACCTGCGGCTGATCAAGGAGCGGTGCAAGCTGAAGGAGGCTGTTGGTCTCGCTCGCCACCAGCGTGATCTCGACAATGCCAAGGCTGAGGCATCCCTGGTGGCCTCTCGGGAGGCCTGCTCCCGGGACATTGAGGAGGCCTAGAAGGCAGATCGGCGGCACGAAGCTGCGGAGGAGCGCGCGTGGGAGCTCCAAGACTGGTGCAATTCTCTGGAGCAGCAGGTGGAGTTGCATCGAGCCGCCCTTGCGTTGCTGAAAGGGGCGCCTGCTGAAGAGGAGGAGCTCCGGAGGCGTGAGGAAGCGCTAACATTGGAGGTTGCCGAGCGCAACCTTGACCTTGAGCAGTTGGAGACGAGGGAGCGCCAGGTCACCCAGGCGGGGGACGACGTTGGTGCGCGGGAGGCCTGGATCCAGGAAGAGATCGACCGTCGCATGGCGGAAGCTCGCGCCGGTCTTGAGCGCGAGTACAAAGAGCGGCTGGAGCTGATCAAGGCCGAAGCTGCGGGTAGGACTGCTGCTCTCAGAACCAGGCTAACCGAAGCTACACAGCAAGCTGAGGCCACTACAGCCGCCCTAGGCACGACACAGGCTGAGCTGGCCTCCTCCCATGCAGAGCTGCTTCTTCTTCAACGGCAGGTTGATGATGCCGAGGCCGTTGCGCAGCGGAATGAGGACGAGATCCACCAGCGGCAGACGCTCAAACACATGCATGGCCGCATGATCCGGACACTCGGGGAAAGGGCCAACGCGGCCTTGGGAAATATCTGCCAGGCAGCCGCTGAGGAGCCGCATGTGACCAACTACGCGAGCAATATCCAGTTCTTCACTGACGTGGTGACGCATCTGGAGAGCCGCTCTGAGAGGTCTCGCCAACTGGTAGAGGAACGGAGCCGCGGCCTGCTTGCACGGGCGTTCTCCCGCATCTTCAGCCATCTCCAGAACATCGACCCCCTCTTCGACTTCGACGCTGCCATCTCCCCAGTGCCTGAGGCCGTCCGAGGCAACCTAGCGCGGTGGGTGGAGGACAATGTAGATGCACTCGTCCGGGCCTTCATTCTGATGACAACGGGGTGATCGTTGTTGCCGATGAAGGCGACGTGCTGAACGATGGTGAAGGTGGTGCCAACGACGGTGGTGGGGAGGCCAGCGGCGATGACATCGGTGCCAGCGATGCCTCCGTGGGTGCCTTGGGGGATGAAGTGAGCGACATGTCCGACTGATCCCACGCTTCCCCCTGCTGTTTGTCCTGCGCAGGAAGAGACTCGGGTGTGGCCCTGAAGGTTGTCAGAGCATTTTGGGAGGGTAAGCCCCTCATGTAAAAAGATTGTTGCCTATGCATTGTCGAGGTCGGCGCCGGATGGGCGCCTGCATGATGTCATGATTTTCGGGATGAGTAGGTTGTCGTGGTTTTACCTTTGTCTTGGCGGGCCTTGAGTAGGCTCACAGCGTCCATCCGAGGGCCTCATGAGGGTCCCGTTTGACCATGCGGCGAGAGCCTAGCGAGAGCAAATGCCGGCCGCGGGACGGCCGGTGCACATGCTGGGCCCTGCCCTACTCGCGAGGAGCTCGTGAGAGGGAGGCAGCGAGTGTGAATTCCAACTTGAACAGAAATCAGAACATGAGAAAGCACACGAACAAGACAAGACACCCCTCCCCGCATACGCAAACACAAATTTGACTTCAACTTAGATCCAAAATGAGAAAGCTTGTTTGCACAAAAGGAAGCAAAAGCAAAAAGCCATGTTTGGTGCCAGCCTTCTCATCTACTCCAGTGGCTAGAGGAGTACTAGTAAAGTACACATTAACATAATGTATATCCAATATACTTCTATTGACCTTGCCAGCCTTCTCATCTACCAAGTATCTAGGGTAATTCTGCTACAGTGGCTGTTCCCTTTATTACAGAAGCACTGAGTCTCGGGTTTGGGTTCAACCTTGTGTTTCTTCACTAGAGCAGCAGCTGGTTTGCTGTTTCATGAAGTATCCCTTCTTGCCCTTGCCCTTCTTGAAACTAGTGGTTTCACCAACCATCAACAATTGATGCTCCTTCTTGATTTCTACTTTCGCGGTGTCAAACATCGTGAATATCTCAAGGATCATCATATCTATCCCTGATATGCTATAGTTCATCATGAAGCTCTAGTAGCTTGGTGGCAATGACTTTGGAGAAACATCACTATCTCATCTGGAAGATCAACTCCCACTCGATTCAAGTGATTGTTGTACCCAGACAATCTGAGCACAAGCTCAACGATTGAGCCATTTCTCCCTTAGTATGCAGGCTAAGAGACTCGTCGGAGGTCTTATACCTCTTGATGTGGGCACGAGCCTGAAATCCCAATTCCAGCCCTCGAAACATCTCATATGTTTCGCGACGTTTCGAAATCGTCTTTGGTGCCTCAACTCTAAACTGTTTAACATCAGTGAACTATCACGTAGTTATCAAAACGTGCATGTCAGATGTTCGCAACATCCACAGACGACGTTCGAGGTTCAGCACACTGAGCGGTGCATTAAGGACATAAGCCTTCTACGAAGCAACGAGAATCCTCAGATTACGGACCTAGTCCGCATAATCGCTACTATCAACTTTCAACTAAATTTTCTCTAGGAACATATGTAAACAGTAGAACTAAAACGCGAGCTACGGCATAATTTGCAAAAAACTTTTGACTATGTTTAGGAAAATTAAGTTCATCTAATGAACTCCCACTCAGATAGACATCCCTCTAGTCATCTAAGTGATTACATGATCCGAGTTAACTAGGCCTTGTCCGATCATCACGTGAGACGGACTAGTCAACGTCGGTGAACATCTTCATGTTGATCGTATCTACCAT
Source organism: Triticum aestivum (assembly GCF_018294505.1). NCBI lineage: Eukaryota > Viridiplantae > Streptophyta > Magnoliopsida > Poales > Poaceae > Triticum > Triticum aestivum. The sequence goes on along the minus strand of NC_057804.1, from coordinate 380,475,245 downwards.
ATGACTCATGCTCGACCTTTCGGTCTCTTGTGTTCCGAGGCCATGTCTGTACATGGTAGGCTCGTCAAGTCAACCCAAGTGTTTCGCGTGTGTAAATCTGGCTTACACCCGTTGTATGTGAATGTTAGAATCTATCACACCCGATCATCACGTGGTGCTTCGAAACAACGAACTTTCGCAATGGTGCACAGTTAGGGGGAACACTTTCTTGAAATTTTAATGAGGGATCATCTTATTTACTACCGTCATTCTAAGCAAATAAGATGCATAAACATGATAAACATCACATGCAATCAAAAAGTGACATGATATGGCCAATACCATTTTGCTCCTTTTGATCTCCATCTTCGGGGCTCCATGATCATCATCGTCACCGGCATGACACCATGATCTCCATCATCATGATCTCCATCACCGTGTTTCCATGAAGTTGTCTCGCCAACTATTACTTCTAATACTATGGCTAACGGTTTAGCAATAAAGTAAAGTAATTACATGGCGTTGTTCAATGACACGCAGGTCATACAATAAATTAAGACAACTCCTATGGCTCCTGCCGGTTGTCATACTCATCGACATGCAAGTCATGATTCCTATTACAAGAACATGATCAATCTCATACATCACATATCATTCATCACATTCTTTTGGCCATATCACATCACATAGCATACCCTGCAAAAACAAGTTAGACGTCCTCTAATTGTTGTTTGCATGTTTTATGTGGCTGCTATGGGTTTCTAGCAAGAACGTTTCTTACCTACACAAAAACCACAACGTGATATGCCAATTGCTATTTACCCTTCATAAGGACCCTTTCCATCGAATCCGATCTGACTAAAGTGGGAGAGACAGGCACCAGCTAGCCACCTTATGCAACAAGTGCATGTCAGCCGGTGGAGCCTGTCTCACGTAAGAGTACATGTAAGGTCGGTCCGGGCCGCTTCATCCCACGATGCCACCGAATCAAGATAGGACTAGTAACGGCAAGTAAATTGACAAAATCGACGCCCACAACAACTTTTGTTCTATTCGTGCATAGAAACTACGCATAGACCTAGCACATGATGCCACTGTTGGTGAACGTAGCAGAAATCAAAAAATTGTACGCATCACCAAGATCAATCTATGGAGTAATCTAGCAACGAGCGGAAGGAGAGTGCATCTACATACCCTTGTAGATCGCAAAGCGGAAGCATTCAAGTGAACGGGGTTGATGGAGTCGTACTCGTCGTGATCCAAATCACTGAGGATCCTAGTGCCGAACGTGCGGCACCTCCGTGTTCAACACACATGCAGCCCGGTGACGTCTCCCATGCCTTGATCCAGCAAGGAGAGAGGAAGAGGTTGGGGAAGACTCCGTCCAGCAGCAACACGATGGCGTGGTGGTGGTGGAGGAGCATGGCACTCCAGCAGGGCTTCGCCAAGCACTGCGAGAGAGGTAGGGCTGCGCCAGGGAGAGGTGAAAACTCATGTGTTTGCATCCCCAAAGACCTCAACTATATATAGGGGTGAGGGAGGGGGTGCGCCCCCTCTAGGGTTCCCACCCCAAGGGGTGCGGAAGCCCCAAACCCATCTAGGGTGGCGGCCAAGGGGGGGGAGAGGGGGAAACTTGCCCCCCAAGTAAGGTGGAGGCGCCCCCTCCCCAAACCCTAGGCGCCTTGGGCCCTGGTGGGGGGCGCACCAGCCCACCTGGGGCTGGTCCCCTCCCACACTTGGCCCATGCTGCCCTCTGGGGCCGGTGGCCCCACTTGGTGGACCCCCAGGACCCTCCCGGTGGTCCCGGTACGTTACCGATAGCACCCAAAACTTTTCCGGTGACCAAAACAGGTCTTCCCATATATAAATCTTTACCTTCGGACCATTCCGGAACTCCTCATGACGTCCGGGATCTCATCCGGGACTCCGAACAACATTCGGTAACCACGTATATCTATTCCCTATAACCCTAGCATCATCGAACCTTAAGTGTGTAGACCCTACGGGTTCGGGAACCATGCAGACATGACCGAGACAACTCTCTGGCCAATAACCAACAGCGGGATCTGGATACCCATGTTGGCTCCCACATGTTCCACGATGATCTCATCGGATGAACCACGATGTCGAGGATTCAATCAATCCTGTATTCAATTCCCTTTGTCTAGCGGTATTGTACTTGCCCGAGCTTCGATTGTCGATATCCCAATACCTTGTTCAATCTCGTTACCGGCAAGTCTCTTTACTCGTTCCGTAACACATCATCCCATGATCAAACCCTTGGTCACATTGTGCACATTATGATGATGTCCTACCGAGTGGGCCTAGAGATACCTCTCCATCACACGGAGTGACAAATCCCAGTCTCGATTCGTGCCAACCCAACAGACACTTTTGGAGATACCCGTAGTGTACCTTTATAGCCACTCAGTTACGTTGTGACGTTTGGTACACCCAAAGCATTCCTATGGTATCCGGGAGTTGCACAATCTCATGGTCTAAGGAAATGATACTTGACATTAGAAAAGCTTTAACATACGAACTACACGGTCTTTGTGCTAGGCTTAGGATTGGGTCTTGTCCATCACATCATTCTCCTAATGATGTGATCCCGTTATCAACGACATCCAATGTCCATGGTCAGGAAACCGTAACCATCTATTGATCAACGAGCTAGTCAACTAGAGGCTTACTAGGGACATGGTGTTGTCTATGTACCCACACATGTATTTGAGTTTCCTATCAATACAAATATAGCATGGATAATAAACGATTATCATGAACAAGGAAATATAATAATAATAACTAATTTATTATTGCCTCTAGGGCATATTTCCAACAGTCTCCCACTTGCACTAGAGTCAATAATCTAGTTCACATCGCCATGTGATTAACACTCATAGGTCACATTGCCATGTGACCAACATCCAAAGAGTTTACTAGTGTCACTAAATTAGTTCACATCATCATGTGCTTAAGACTCAATTAGTTCTGGGGGTTTTCATGTTTTGCTTGTGAGAGAGGTTTTAGTCAACGGATCTGCAATGTTCAGATTCGTATGTACTTCGCAAATCTCTAGGTCACATTGTAAATGCTGCTTCCATGCTCCACTTGGAGCTATTCCAAATGGTTGCTCCACTATACGTATCCGGTTTGCTACTCAGAGTCATTCGCATAGGTGTTAAAGCTTGCATCGATGCAACTCTTTACGTCGAACTCTTTATCACCTCCATAACCGAGAAACATATCCTTATTCCTCTAAGGATAATTTTGACCGCTATCTGGTGATCCACTCCTTGATCACCTTTGTACCCTCTTGCCAGGTAAGCAACAAGGCACACATCAGGTGCGGTACACAGCATAGCATACTGTAGAGCCTACGTCTAAAGCATAGGGGACGACCTTCGTCCTTTCTCTCTTTTCTGCCATGGTCGAGCTTTAAGTCTTAACTTCATACCTTACACCTCAGGCAAGAACTCCTTCTTTGACTGATCCATCTTGAACACCTTCAAGATCATGTCAAGGTATATGCTCATTTGAAAGTACCATTAAGCGGTTTTTGATCTATCCTTATAGATCTTGATGCTCAATGTTCAAGTAGCTTAATCCAGGTTTTCCCTTGAAAAACACCTTTCAAATAACCCTATATGCTTTCCAGAAACTCTACATCATTTCTGATCAACAATATGTCAACAACATATACTCATCAGAAACTCTATAGTGCTCCCACTCACTTCTTTGGAAATACAAGTTTCTCATAAACTTTGTATAAACCCAAAATCTTTGATCATCTCATCAAAGCGTACATTCCAACTCCGAGATGCTTACTCCAGTCCATGGAAGGATCGCTGGAGCTAGCATGCCTTTTAGCATCCTTAGGATCGACAAAACCTTTCTGATTTTATCGCATACAACCTTTCCTTACGAAAACTGGTAAGGAAACTCGTTTTGACATCCGTCTGCCAGATTTCATAAATGCAGCTAATGCTAACATGATTCCGACGGACTTAAGCATCGCTACGGATGAGAAAATCTCATCGTAGTCAACTTCCTTGAACTTGTGAAAAACTCTTCGCCACAAGTCGAGCTTCATAGACGGTGACATTACAGTCCACGTCTGTCTTCTTCTTAAAGATCCATTTATCTCAATGGCTAGCCAATCATCGGGCAAGTCCACCAAAGTCCATGCTTTGTTTTGATACATGGATCCTATCTCGGATTTCATGGCTGCTAACCATTTGTCGGAATATGGGCCCACCATCACTTCTCCATAGCTCGTAGATTCATTGTTGTCTAGCAACATGACCTTTAAGACATGATTACTGTGCTACTCTGAAGTAGTACACATCCCTGTCACCCTGCAAGGTACGGTAGTGACTTGATCCAAAACTTCATGATCACTATCATAAGCTTCTACTTCAATTGGTGTAGGCGCCACAGGAACAACTTCCTGTACCCTACTACACACTAGTTGAAGTGATGGTTCAATAACCTCATCAAGTCTCCACCATCCTCCCACTCAATTCTTTCGAGAGAAACTTTTCCTCGAGAAAGGACCCGTTAATAGAAACAATCCCTTTTGCTTCCGGATCTGAGATAGGAGGTATGCCCAACTATCTTTGGGTGTCCTACGAAGATGCATTTATCCGCTTTGGGTTCGAGCTTATCAACCTGAAACTTTTTCACATAAGTGCAGCCCCAAACTTTTAAGGAACGACAGCTTAGGTTTCTCCAAACCATAGTTCATACGGTGTCGTCTCAACGGAATTACGTGGTGCCCTATTAAAGTGAGTGCGGTTGTCTCTAATGCCTATCCCATGAACGATAGTGGTAATTCGATAAGAGACATCATGGTATGCACCATATCCAATAGGGTGCAACTATGATGTTCGGACACACCATCACACTATGGTGTTCCAGGCGGTATTAATTGTGAAACAATTTCCACAATGTCTTAATTGCGTGCCAAAGCTCGTAACTCAGATACTCATCTCTATGATCATATCATAGACATTTTATCCTCTTGTCACGATGATCTTCAACTTTACTCTGAAATTACTCGAACCCCATTCAATAATTCAGACTTGTGTTTCGTCAAGTAAATATACTCAGTATCTACTCAAATCATCCGTGAAGTAAGAACATAACGATATCCACTGCGTGCCTCAACACTCATTGGACTGCACACATCAAAATGTATTACTTCCAACAAGTTGCTTTCTTGTTCCATTTTACTGAAAACGAGGCTTTTAGTCATCTTACCCATGTGGTATGATTTGCATGTCTCAAGTGATTCAAAATCAAGTGAGTCCAAATGATCCATCTGCATGGAGTTTCTTCATGCGTATACACCAATAGACATGGTTCGCATGTCTCAATCTTTTCAAAAATGAGTGAGTCCAAAGATCCATCAACATGGAGCTTCTTCATGCGTTTTATACCAATATGACTTATATGGCAGTGCCACAAGTAGGTGGTACTATCATTACTATCTTATATCTTTTGGCATGAACATGTGTATCACTACGATCGAGATTCAATAAACCTTTCATTTTAGGTGCAAGACCATTGAAGGTATTATTCAAATAAACGGAGTAACCATTATTCTCCTTAAATGAATAACCGTATTGCGATAGACATAATCCAATCATGTCTATGCTCAACGCAAACACCAAATAAAAATTATTTAGGTTTAACACCAATCTCGATGGTAGAGAGAGCGTGCGATGCTTGATCACATCAATCTTGGAAACACTTCCAACACATATCGTCAGCTCACCTTTAGCTAGTCTCCGTTTATTCCGTAGCTTTTATTTCGAGTTACTAACACTTAGCAACCAAACCGGTATCTAATACCCTGGTGCTACTAGGAGTACTAGTAAAGTACACATTAACATAATGTATATCCAATATACTTCTATCGACCTTGCCAGCCTTCTCATCTACCAAGTATCTAGGGTAATTCTGCTCCAGTGGCTGTTCCCTTTATTACAGAAGCACTAAGTCTCGGGTTTGGGTTCAACCTTGGGTTTCTTCACTAGAGCAGCAGCTGATTTGTCATTTCATGAAGTACCCCTTCTTGCCCTTGCCCTTCTTGAAACTAGTGGTTTCACCAACCATCAACAATTGATGCTCCTTCTTGATTTCTACTTTCGCGGTGTCAAACATCGTGAATATCTCAAGGATCATCATACCTATCCATGATATGTTATAGTTCATCACGAAGCTCTGGAAGCTTGGTGGCAATGACTTTGGAGAAACATCACTAGCTCATCTGGAAGATCAACTCCCACTTGATTCAAGTGATTGTTGTACTCAGACAATCTGAGCACAAGCTCAATGATTGAGCCATTTCTCCCTTAGTATGCAGGCTAAGAGACTCGTCAGAGGTCTTATACCTCTTGACGTGGGCACGAGCCTGAAATCCCAATTTCAGCCCTCGAAACATCTCATATGTTTCGCGACGTTTCGAAATCGTCTTCGGTGCCTCAACTCTAAACTGTTTAACATCACTAAACTATCATGTAGTTATCAAAACGTGCATGTCAGATGTTCGCAACATCCACAGACGACATTCGAGGTTCAGCACACTGAGCGGTGCATTAAGGACATAAGCCTTCTATGAAGCAACGAGGACAATCCTCAGTTTACGGACCTAGTCTGCATAATCGCTACTATCAACTTTCAAATAAATTTTCTGTAGGAATATATGTAAACAGTAGAACTAAAACGCGAGCTACAGCATAATTTGCAAAAAACTTTTGACTATGTTCAGGATAATTAAGTTCATCTAATGAACTCCCACTTAGGTAGACATCCCTCTAGTCATGTAAGTGATTACATGATCCGAGTCAACTAGGCCGTGTCCGATCATCACATGAGACGGACTAGTCAACGTCGGTGAACATCTTCATGTTGATCGTATCCACCATACTACTCATGCTCGACCTTTCGGTCTCTTTGTTCCGAGGCCATGTCTGTACATGCTAGGCTCATCAAGTCAACCTAAGTGTTTCGCGTGTGTAAATCTGGCTTACAACCGTTGTATGTGAATGTTAGAATCTATCACACCCGATCATCATGTGGTGCTTCGAAACAACGAACTTTCGCAATGGTGCATAGTTAGGGGAACACTTTCTTGAAATTTTAATGAGGGATCATCACCGTCGTTCTAAGAAAATAAGATGCATAAACATGATAAACATCACATGCAATCAAAAAGTGACATGATATGGCCAATATCATTTTGCTCCTTTTGATCTCCATCTTCGGGGCTCCATGATCATCATCGTCACCGACATGACACCATGATCTCCATCATCATGATCTCCGTCATCGTGTCTCCATGAAGTTGTGTCGCCAACTATTACTTCTACTACTATGGCTAACGGTTTAGCAATAAAGTAAAGTAATTACATGGGTTTGTTCAATGACACGCAGGTCATACAATAAATTAAGACAACTCCTATGGCTCCTGCCGATTGTCATACTCATCGACATGCAAGTCATGATTCCTATTACAAGAAAATGATCAATCTCATACATCACATATCATTCATCACATTCTTTTGGCCATATCACATCATATAGCATACCCTGCAAAAACAAGTTAGACGTCCTCTAATTGTTGTTTGCATGTTTTACGTGGCTGCTATGGGTTTCTAGCAAGAATGTTTCTTACCTACGCAAAAACCACAATGTGATATGCCAATTGCTATTTACCCTTCATAAGGACCCTTTTCATCGAATCCGTTCTGACTAAAGTGGGAGAGACAGGCACCAGCTAGCCACCTTATGCAACAAGTGCATGTCAGTTGGTGGAACCTGTCTCACGTAAGAGTACGTGTAAGGTCGGTCCGGGCCGCTTCATCCCACGATGCCGCCGAATCAAGATAGGACTAGTAACGGCAAGTAAATTGACAAAATCGGCGCCCACAACAACTTGTGTTATACTCGTGCATGGAAACTACGCATAGACCTAGCTCATGATGCCACTGTTGGTGAACGTAGCAGAAATCAAAAAATTTCTACGCATCACCAAGATCAATCTATGGAGTAATCTAGCAACGAGGGGAAGGAGAGTGCATCTACATACCCTTGTAGATCGCAAAGCGGAAGCATTCAAGTGAACGGGGTTGATGGAGTCGTACTCGTCGTGATCCAAATCACCGATGATCCTAGTGCCGAACGGACGTCACCTCCGCGTTCAACACACATGCAGCCCGGTGACGTCTTCCATGCCTTGATCCAGCAAGGAGAGAGGGAGAGGTTGGGGAAGACTCCATCCAGCAGCAGCATGACGGCGTGGTGGTGGTGGAGGAGTGTGGCACTCCAGCAGGGCTTCGCCAAGCACTGCGAGAGACGAGGAGGAAGAGAGGTAGGGCTGCGCCAGGGAGAGGTGAAAAACTCATGTATTTGCAGCCCCAAAGACCTCAACTATATATAGGGGTGAGGGAGGGGGTGTGCCCCCTCTAGGGTTCCCACCCCAAGGGGTGCGGCAGCCCCAAAACCCATCTAGGGTGGCGGCCAAGGGGGGAGAGGGGGAAACTTGCCCCCCAAGTAAGGTGGAGGCGCCCCCTCCCCAAACCCTAGGCGCCTTGGGCCCTGGTGGGGGGGGGCGCACCAGCCCACCTAGGGCTGGTCCCCTCCCACACTTGGCCCATGCTGCCCTCTAGGGCCGGTGGCCCCACTTGGTGGACCCCCGGGACCCTCCCGGTGGTCCCGGTATGTTACCGATAGCACCCGAAACTTTTCCGGTGACCAAAACAAGTCTTCCCATATATAAATCTTTACCTCCGCGCCATTCCGGAACTCCTCGTGACGTCCTGGATCTCATCCGGGACTCCGAACAACATTCGGTAACCACGTATATCTATTGCCTATAACCCTAGCGTCATCAAACCTTAAGTGTGTAGACCCTACGTGTTCGGGAACCATGCAGACATGACCGAGACAACTCTCTGGCCAATAACCAATAGCAGGATCTGGATATCCATGTTGGCTCCCACATGTTCCACGATGATCTCATCGGATGAACCACGATGTCGAGGATTCAATCAATCCCGTATTCAATTCCCTTTGTCTAGCGGTATTGTACTTGCCCGAGATTCGATCATCAGTATCCCAATACCTTGTTCAATCTCGTTACCGGCAAGTCTCTTTACTCGTTCCGTAACACATCATCCCGTGATCAACACCTTGGTCACATTGTGCACATTATGATGATGTCCTACTGAGTGGGCCTAGAGATACCTCTCCGTCACACGGAGTGACAAATCCCAGTCTCGATTCGTGCCAACCCAACAGACACTTTCGGAGATACCCGTAGTGTACCTTTATAGCCACCCAGTTACGTTGTGACGTTTGGTACACCCAAAGCATTCCTACGGTATCCGGGAGTTGCACAATCTCATGGTTTAAGGAAATGATACTTGACATTAGAAAAGCTTTAGCATACGAACTACACGATCTTTGTGCTAGGCTTAGGATTGGGTCTTGTCCATCACATCATTCTCCTAATGATGTGATCCCGTTATCAACGACATCCAATGTCCATGGTCAGGAAACCGTAACCATCTATTGATCAACGAGCTAGTCAACTAGAGGCTTACTAGGGACATGGTGTTGTCTATGTACCCACACATGTATCTGAGTTTCCTATCAATACAAATATAGCATGGATAATAAACGATTATCATGAACAAGGAAATATAATAATAATAACTAATTTATTATTGCCACTAGGGCATATTTCCAACACATCATTATAGCTTAGATTCTCGTGAGGCGATCGGGCGTAGATCGGTAGGGGAAAGATCTTCGTGCGCACCCCAGAGTTCAAACCTTAAGGGTCTGCCGGAACCCCACATCCGACATTTGGCGTGCCAGGTAGGGGTGCGCCGGAATCTTTCTTCCATCGTTTCGCGTCGATCTTCCGTCATGTCCATGGCTGATGCTCGCCGGGCTCGCGCCGAGCGTCGGGCTGCTCTCGCCGCCCGCGTCGCCCAGATGGCTCCCGTCGTGGATGTTCCCATCATTCCCCGTCGCCTGCCGCCAACGCCGCCACCGGCCCGGCTGGGAACGAGCAGCAGGCCTCGTCGCTGCATCCTTCGGTGCGGCGGGAAGGCCGCACCGCCACCCCGTCGCTGACTCCAGCTGGTTCATCGTCCCACGCCCGTTGCGCCCCCACGAACGCGCATGCCGCGTTGCTCCTGGCGCATGAGCTCCTGCACTACCGTCCCGTCGACGACCTCTACGAGGAGTGGCTCACTCGCATCATCGAGCTCGTCAGCGCCGCAGGCGGCTCCTCTGCACCGTCCCTCTTGCTTCCTCGCCCTACGTCCTGCGCAGGAGGCGCAGATCAGGAGGTGCCTCCACCACCCCCTCCCAAAGACGGCACCCTGGATTCAAGGCACGCAGCCCCAGGACGAGATCCACCGCGTCCGGCGCCCGTGCGACAAGAAAGGACCTGCCAAGAAATCCCTCGTCCCCAAGAAGGTGCACGCGTGCTCCCGGCACCGGTGCGCCACGACTGCATCCCTGCGCCAGCACGTCAAGACCCCGTGCTGCTCCAGGCAGCAGCGCGCGGGAACCCCCAGGAGCAAGCCCCGCATCAGCAGAGAGCTCCAGTGGCCACCGTAGGCTGTCGCGCCTTCACCACCGAGCTACGCAGTGTCGCCTGGCCAGGCAAGTTCAAACCTGACCTGCCTCCTCGCTACGACGGCACTGCCGACCCCGCGGAGTTCCTACAGCTCTACGAGCTAGGCATCAAAGCCGCCAACGGGGACGAAAGGGTCATGGTGAACTATTTTCCCATGGAACTCAAAGACAGCGCCCGCACCTGGCTCCTGAACCTGCCTCCCGGCACGATCTCCTCCTGGGACGAGATGCGCACTTGCTTCATCGCCAACTTCCAGGGCACTCACGACCACCCGCCGGCCGTGGGTGACCTGCGCCGCATCAAGCAGCAGCCCAGAGAGACCTTGCAGAAGTACATCTAGTTCTTCAACAACGCTTGCCTCAAGACTCCTAGGGTGACTGAGGAGGCCATCATCTTGGCGTTCTCTGATGGCGTCGGCTACGTCAAGATGAAGGAGGAGCTGGCGATCCACGAAGATCTGTGTACATCTCTGGAGCTGTTCAACCTGGCGACTAAGTGAGCAAGAGCTGGGGAGGGACGCCTCTCTCTTCTCGAGCTCCCAGCAGCAGACCCAGAAGAGAAGAAAGCCAAGGCCAAGGATGTGAAGCGCAAGGGAGCAACTGTGCTCGCAGCAGAGATGGACATGAAGCGTGGCAGGGACCAGCCGGAGTCATCCAAGGGCAGTCTATACTGCGTGTACCATGATCTCCCTACCCACAACACCAACGAATGCCAAGAGCTCAGGGCCGTGCGAGAAGGCCATGTTGGTCGACGCCCTGAGCGCAACGATCGGGGCTACGGCCGAGACGGAGGACGATGGGACGACCGTGCCCCTTGCCAAGGGTGGCATGACCGGCCTCGCGAGGACCGCTGGCAGGACCAGCCTCGCAAGGGGGCTTGGAGGGATCAGCCTTGTGAGGATCGCCCGCAAGGCAATGCAGGACTTCCTCCTCTGCGACCACCACCAAGAAGGAATGAAGACCATCATCAGGACGAGGGGGCTGGGGAGCCGCGTGCAATCGCTTGCATCTTGGGCGGCGCTCAGGCCCCAGCCTCTCAGCGCATCTTCAAGCAGTTTGCTCGCAAGGTGAATGCAGTCCTCCCCAAGCTTGAGGCCACGCACCCACTCAGGCGGTCCGCGTGCTCCATCACGTTCAGCTCAGCGGATCAGCTCAAATGCGCGGCGACGTCCGGTGTCCTCCCGATGCTCTGCTCCCCAGTCATCAGCAATGTGCAAGTTACCAGGACCCTCATCGACGGCGGGGCAGGGCTCAACGTCCTGTCTGTCGAGACGTTCAACAATCTTCAAGTGCCATATGATCAGCTTCAACCAACCAAGCCCTTCTCGGGAGTCACTGATGGTTCCACTGTCCCGATAGGGCAGGTCCGCATCCCTGTCACCTTTGGACAACACAACAACTACCGCACCGAGCTCATTGACTTCAACGTCACCCATATTCGCCTGCCATATAATGCCATCCTCGGGTATCCAGCCCTGGCTAAGTTCATGGCAGTGACTCACCATGGTTACAACGTCCTAAAGATGCCAGGAAGTGGCGGGGTCATCACGGTCCCCTGTGAAGAGAAGGATGCAGTGTGATCCCTCGAGCGCGCCTTCCAAGCCGCGTCAATCGAGGACCCAGACAACAAGAATGGAAACCTTCCTGAAGCAGCTCCCAAGAAGAAGAAGACATCACCTGGTTCAGGGCCTCAGGAGGCAGGCTCCTCCGGAGGCGCCACATCCGAACATGCGCCCATCCAAGGGGCGCCACCCTCCGTTGCATAGGAAGGCGCGCCCGGCGCCCTCCTCGGGCAAGGCTCGAGGGCTCTCTCCTAGGGAGCCACTGACTTTGCCAAGATCACGAGGGAGGCGCTTGGGCACCACTTGGAGGCGTGCTTCACGGCACATTTCCCTCAGGAAGGCGTGAGGCAAGGATGGCCCAACCCTCAGGAGTTCATCACCAAGGTCGCTCAGGAGTTGCAGGAATCGAGAGTCATGCGCAGCAACCGCCGCCTGCCCAACATAGCTCCCCATCCAGGCGAGGATGGCGGGCTGCGCATCTGCATCGACTACCCAGGGCTTAATCGAGTCGCGTCTCAGGAGTGCTTCTGGCCTTCGTGCGTGGGGTGCTGCGCGGGTCCACCGCACATCTATGTTCGCATGCCCTTCGGCCTGCCGAACGCGGCTGCACCCCACCAGCGCCTGATGAGAAGCATTCTGGAAGCTCAGGTGGCCAAGCATGACGCGCTCCTGGAGGGAATGGAGATGGACCTTGCTGAGCTGCCCGGACCTCCTGAGCCTCCCGAGGCTCGGGGCCCCAAGGGCTCGTGAGGATTGGCTTCTTCGCCTCGCACCGTCGGCTGCTCCGACACTCGCTCTACAATGGTACCAGGGACTTCTTTCAAGTTTCGTTTCAGCTGGGAGCACCCTCAGGGCTGCATCATTCCCATGTCGCGTGGGTCTGTCCCTGCGGCATGTATCCGTTTTGCTTTTGTCTTTAGCTTACCTTGTTGGGGGCGCCCCTCGGGCTACATCATCCCCAAGCCGCTCGGGCCAGACCTAGTGGTGTTTGCCTTTCTCTGCATCTATCTAAGTTGATTTGCTTCTTCATGCTTAACCTACTCATGATTATTGTCTGCTGCCTACCACGGGCCTCTCCACTCTCATGCAAAGCGCTTGCACGTTAAAAGGGGGGCGCCTGAGCATCGCGACTCAGGAGCTCTTACTGGCTCTCCAGCCCTCACCCCCTGGCCTTGACCCACGGCATCGTGACCTGTCATACCAGCGACGGCTAAGCTTGCTCGAGGGCCGGGACCTGAGGACGTAGAGCATTCGGATTTTAACCAACTTGCAGGGACATACCACCGACAAAGACCCAGAGCCAGGCGCAACCCGCCTCGAGGTAGGGCCCCATGAGTCCCGCGCTGGCTCACGGGTGCCCAGATACACCTCCCATAGCCCTACCGTGCCGGCCACGTGTCAGGGCGGTGCTGTACACGCCCCGGGGCCTCCTCCTGGAGGGGAGCCCCCTCCCACGCACCAGTGGAAGCACCATGCTCTGCGCTGGATGAAGACACTGCCGAGGAGCGGCTATGCCCGTATACATACGGAAGCGCTATGCTCCGCGCTGGTGATAAACAACTGAGGGCAGCCCACGGCTGTATCAACCTCAGGGAGCCTAGAGCTCAGTGTTTGACCTCATTGCAACGCCTCCCCTCAGGAGCACCACGCGAGGGAGCTGGGCACAGGGGCTGCACCCGAGCCACGCCCGAGCACACGCCACCCAGCCAGGTCCCTCGGACCTGGTCGTCGCATGCCCTCCCCGAGCGGAGCCAAGGTATGAAGACCCGTTTGAGCGTCAAGCGGGACTCCTGAGCATCGCGACTCAGGAGCCTAACTGGTCAGGTAGCCCCTCACTCCTTAGTTCCAAAAGGCTAATGGCGGTTGAGGTATGCGCGGGGCCGGGCCCTGCCGACATAGAACGACAAATTCTCTCTCCCACCCCTCCTTATTTGCTGTTTGCGCGTCAAGGGGGACTCCTAAGCATCGCGACTTAGGATCATAACTTGTCACATAGCCCCTCACTCCTTAGTCCCGTCCTGGTGATCCGGTCGGGCTAACGGCGGCTGAGGTATGTGCGGGGCCGGGCCCTGTCGATGTAGAACACAAGCAAATAGGAAGGAAATCACAAAATCTAGCAAATCCAGAAGCAAATATTACAGACCATAGATTGTCCTCACAATACCAGACACAAATTTAAACGCCTCCACGAGGCATGGTGCATGTTGCAGGAATAAAAGCAGGGAAAAGGCCGAGAGAAGATCACCCCTGGGCCGTGCCACCGCTCGTGGTGGAGTCGCGCTTGTCAGCCCCACCCCCTGGAGCTACAGAGCCGGTAGCGCCTCGCTTGGGTGCGGTGTTGAAGGCGCGGAACTTCGACAGCAAGGCCTCCGCTCGACCCTTGACGGCTTCGGCAGCAGTGGCGGAGTGCTTGGCATCCACGGGCTCCAGCAGGTCATCAAGGTTGGCGTCGGGGTTGCGGAGGTAGACGTGGCTGAGGATCCGCGTCTACGCTACGGAGGAAAGGACGCGAGTCTCGACTTCAGCCATGGCGCCAATGCCGATCACGACTTCTTCTAGCGCCTCGACGAGGAAGGGAACCAGCTTAGCAGGGCCTTTCTTGGCTCCGGCCAGCGGTTTCTCCAGGCCCCCATCATAGAGCGTTTTTAGTGCTACACGGGCCCTCTCCTCATAGCGCGCGAAGGCCGCGCGGTCCTCGGCCAAGACCTTCGCCTCAGCATCCAATTCGACCCTCTCTGCCTTCAGCGCCTGCTCCAGCGTCTTCAGCCGGTCGTGGTCAGCTGAGAGTTTGGCGTCGCGCTCCTTGACAGCAGCCTCCCAAGCCTTCATCTCCTCCTCCTTCACCTGGCGGTCGTGAACCTCCCTGGCGAGCTCATCACATAGCCCTTCCAGCTCACCCTCCAACTTCTCGCAGCGGCCCTTGACGGTTGAAGCATCCTCCAACGTTGCATCACGAGCGTCCATGGCCTAGGAGGTGGCTTGCTTCCCCTCCTCAGAAGCTGTCACAGCCTGGCTCAGCACCGCTCAGACGGAGGCGTCAAAGCAAACCTAGCTGGAGACCAACTCCAGGCGCCCGGCCACCAGGCGGGGGTCCGTGCTCCGGAGATCCTCCCGCAGCCAACTCAGCTCGTCGGTGGTGCGGTCCAAGGCAACGGAAGAAGCAGAGGAGACGGGAGCCGGCGGAGTAGGAGGAGAAGACGGCAGCGTGATCACAGCTTGGGAGGAAGGAACCTCTTGAGCCTTGGCCACTCCAGCGACAACATCAAGTACGGGCGCCTCCAGAGTCAGCGGGCCACGGGGGCTAACTCCTCACCGGAGGGTCCCTGCTGGCCTCGCGAGGATGACCGGGCAAGGGACGTGCGGGCTCTGTTGCCTCCCTTTCCCGTGAGTGAAGACACGGCCATGGCTGAGGACCCATCCCAGGCGGGGTAGCCGCGTCTCCCTTCAGCCTCTTTGTCGCAGGTAGCAGCCTACCCAATGGAAGATGTCAGGTCTCGACGGTGAAAATACAGGAGCAAGGCAAAGTTCGAGTACTTACTGGTTGACTGCCGCGGGATCCCACGAACTCTGGCAAAGCTTGAAGCCCGAAAGCCTCTTGCGGGGCTCAGCCTCGGGAGGCCCGGCCGCAGAGGAAGGCGCACCCGAAGGGATAGAGTTGGCTTCAGCCGACGCGGGGGCCGGGGAAGACCCTCAGGAGATCAGCCCGGACCTGTCCTTCCTCGGGACTAGGGGCGCGTCCTCCCCTCCTCACCTGGCACCGGCCTCGTCATCGTTAGGTATGGAGCGGAGGGCGCTGGAACTGCGCCATGGGGAAGTCTCCCCCGTCCCCTCGAAGGTCGCCTCCGAGTCATGCTCCTCGTCATCATCATCATCTCCCTCCTCTTCTCCGCTGGATTCACCAGAGGACAGGTTCATCGTCGCCGACACCGCCTGACCCTCAGGATCCTCCGCCGGCACCAGACCGACCCCGTCGAAGATGGGCATGGTGTCCACCACCAGCTTCCAGTCATCACGAAGGAACAAAGGGACCGGAGCACCCACCGGGCCTGCCACTTCCTCTCCAACCAAGAAGTGGAGGGCCGCGGTTAGATGCTCGTCGTTCAGGGCGTCCAAGCTCAGGCGGAGGACGACGTCCGCATCCACGAGCCTTCACAATGGGCGTGAGTGCGCCTGAAGAGGGGCCACCCGGTGCGACAGGAACTCCCTCAGGAGCGAGGCCCCAGTCAGCTTCACCGCCCTCAGACTGCCCGGCCTCAGGTCAGCGTTCATCTTCTCCAGCACCAGCTTCGCCCGCCGATAATCGAGCTTCACGCGGGACCATGCCTCAACAGCCTCGGGCTGCTTTGTGGGCAGCTCCAGCAGGGGGTTGTGGCACCTGGCGTCCACCATGACCCACTTGCTCCGGAAACCCTCGTCCCTCTTCCCGGCCTTCGAGATGGCGTTGGACTTGGAGTACGCGACAAAGCTCGCACACGCTGAGATATTGCCGCCGAAGACCCGGAGGGAGAAGAAGTAGCGCAGCAAGGCCATGAAGGTCACCACCCCGACGTGCGCCTCACAGTAGTAGGCGAAGATCGACAGGAGAAGGATGGAGTTGGGATGGATATGTAGAGCATGCAACTGATACTGGCGAAGGACAATAAGGAAGAACTCGGAGAAAGGAGGGACCAGACCAGCGATAACGGCGCCCATGAAGATGGGGTAGAAGGTGCTCCCCTTGTCTTTCGGCCGGGCGGAGCCAAGCCGGAGCGCAGTCTCCCCCATCTCATTGATCTGTAACGCCGCCATCTGGCGTGTGAGGGCGAGATTCTTCTCCGTCACGTTGGGAGAGACCAGGGCCGGCGAGTACCAGGCCATTGTAGCCCCAGCCGGAGTCTTGCGGGGAGCCATCATTCGCCGGAGGAGAAAGAATGCGGCAAATCTGGAGATTTTGGAGGCAGGAGGGCGAAGAGCAAGAAAGGGGATCTGGAGCAAGGAGGACGAGAGTAATGGAGGTAAGGCTAGCCCCAGGCCAGCCTTTTGTCAGTCGAGCAGTTTCGAGGCAGCGTGGGGAAACGGAGGCACCCATGTCCAATCAACCGCCACGCGGCGCCCAAGGCTGCAGGCTGATGGGACCCGCGGCACTCCGCACTTGCCCCTTCGCTTCTCTGCTAAGCCAAGTCCGAGCATGCCTTGGGCCCGGGGGCTACCGTCGACTTTCTGGGAACAGGGGTCCCCAGACTTGCCTGCCTTCGGCCTGCAGCGTGGCTCAAGTGGTGGCCCAGTACGGCCCATCTTCGTCAGCTCAAGACTCAAGACCCTCGTGAGGGGCCAAGCCTCGCGGGGCGGATGACACAAGACTTCCTCAGGAACGGCCTTGCTAGGCAGGCTCGCGAGGAGGCGGAGAGATCAAGGCAGGGTACCTCGCGAGGTGCTCATGACACAAGCCATGACAATCGAGACCAGGCGGGCGCCAGGCGGGCGCCGACCTGTGCAGTGTCCTTGTTTCCTCTTTGGTGCAAAGGGGGCAAGCACAGGCGTGGAGTACCGAGGCATCAGGCAAAGGTTGCCATTTCAGTGCAACGAGACCAAGAGCAGCAGAGCGGCATGATGGAGGTCACCGTAGAGCCCAGGACGGCGTCATCGCCAGTGCCTTTGGCAGCCGAAGACCAACTTTAGTTAGGATAACTTGTACTAGATGTTCCCCTTCGAAATGGTCGTTGTTGGCACCCTTCCCGCTCAATATTTGGGAAGAGGACCAGGGCCTCTATAAATAGGACTAGCCACCACAGAGTAGGGGCAATTCAGAGAGAGTACTAGACAGAGAGAGAGAGAGAGAGAGAGAGGCGATCGAACTCACCCAAGCAGTTCATCGCACCAGTTCAAGAACCCCTCTCGCGAGGCTATTCTTCCCTTGTACTGTTCATCACTAGCCCCTGAGGCAATCCACCACACCACACATTGGAGTAGGGTATTACACGACAACGGTGGCCCAAATGAGTATAAATCTTGTGTCCCTCTTATTGTTCATCGTTCTAGCTTAGATTCCCGCGAGGCGATCAGACGTAGATCGGTAGGGGAAAGATCTTCGTGCGCACCCTAGAGTTCAAACCTTAATGGTCTACCGGAACCCCACATCCGACAGCCGTGGGGAGGAGCCTGGCTCCTGGCCCCTCTCCTGCAGCCCCCAGTGCCCTCCTCCTGAGGGGAGGGCGGCTGCTGCGTTGGGGCAGTCATCCACTGCAGCGACCTGAACCTCCTGTGACCCATGGTTAGCATAAGCTTGCTCCTGAGGAATTAGCGGTACCCGATAGTTGCTGCCGCTGGTACGGCTGTCAAGGCTTCCATGAGGTTCCAGAAAGGGCTCGGCTTCTGGCGCCTCTTCCTCCCAGCCTGGCCCGAGGAACGAGCTGTGGTCTTCTTCCAGTGTGTACTCTCGATCCACCATCTGGGGCACATAGGCCTTCGAGGTCACTGCTCCAAAGGCCTCGCCGTAGTGCCCCACGTGCCATGCAGTTCGGCTTGAAGCTCCATCTTGGGGGTAGTAGGGCGGCGGCCCGCCAGGGCCATAGGCAGTGATACGCATGCCCTCGCTTACCAGGGGCGGTGCTGGCACAGCTTGTCGCCCGACGCTGATGGCCAGGCTGGTGTTGATGAAGCCTTGAGGTGCGCCTGGGGCGCGTGGGCACGGATGGGCCCGCAGCATGATCCGCCTGAGGCCTGGCGTGGAAGCTGGACGAAGAACGGGGGTGCCCCTGAGGTAGCGGCATCCAGGAGCTCGGCGACACGCTCCAATAGCACATCGTGGCTGCTTTCTTGCAGTCTGCACTGCAGCAGATCTCGCGCCACTGTGAGCGCGGCCTTCGTGTTCGCCTGCTCCCGTCGGGTGTGCGGCGCTATGGCCGCAGCATGGCTTGAGGCCCTCGCTGCTGATTGTACCTGCCCTAGAGTGAGGGCGGGCGATGCTTAACCGCGTCTCCCGCGCCCTGCAGCGCTCTACGGGGCGTGGGCTGCCTGAGGTGCAGGGTTGAGGTCACCTTGGGCGGGCGGCACAGCATGGGCAGGCCATGCCGCCCAGTGGTCGGAGATGGTCGTCGGGTCGCCGGACATGGAGGCGGTGAAGCAGCGAAACGCAGGACGGAAAAAGAAAGATTTCAGCGCCACCCCTACCTGGCGCGCCAAATGTCGGATGTTGGGTTCCGGCAGACCCTTAAGGTTCGAACTTTGGGGTGCGCACGAAGATCTTCCCCTACCAATCCATGTCTGATCGCCTCGTGAGAATCTAGCTAAACGATGAACAACATGAGGGACACAAGGTTTATACTGGTTCGGGCCACCGTTGTGGTGTAATACCCTACTCAAGTGTGTGGTGTGCTGGATTGCCTCAGGGGCGGATGATGAACAGTACAAGGGAAGAACAGCCTCGCGAGAGGTGTTCTTGTGGTGGTGGTTTTCTTGAGAAGGATTCGATCCCTCCTACTATGGTGGCTATCTATATTTATAGAGGCCCTGGTCCTCTTCCCAAATATTGAGCGCGAAGGGAGCCAACAATGGCCATTTTGAAGGGGAACATCTAGTACAAGTTATCCTGACTAAAGTTGGTCTTCGGCTGCCAAAGGCACTGGCAATGACATCGTCTTGGGCTCCACGGTGACCTCCATCCTACCGCTCTGCTGGTTTTGGTCTTGTTGCACTGAAATGGTAAACATTGCCTGATGCCTCGGTACTCCACGCCTGTGCTTGCCCCCTTTTCACCAAAGAGGAAACAAGGACACTGCACGGGCCGGCGCCCGCCTAGTCTCCATCGTCACGGCTTGTGTCACAAGCACCTTGCGAGGTACCCTTGCCTTGATCTCTCCGCCTCCTCGCGAGCCTGCCTAGCAAGGCCACTCCTGAGGAAGTCTTGTGTCGTCCGCCCCGCGAGGCTTGGCCCCTCGCGAGGGTCTTGAGTCTTGCGTTGATGAAGATGGGCCGTACTAGGCCACCACTCGAGCCACGCCGCAGTCCGCAGGCAGGAAAGACTGGGGACCCCCGTTTGTAGAACGCCAACAACTGGAGATAGAACTGCACATAAGGTATTGCAATATGGTTTTTATTGGCCTACTCTCTTCAAAGATGCTCGTAAGTTTGTCTTTTCTTGTGATAAATGTCAAAGAATTGGTAATATTAGTAGACGTCAAGAAATGCCTATGAATTATTCTCTTTTTATTGAACCATTTGATGTTTGGGGCTTTGATTATATGGGACCCTTTCCTGCCTCTAATGGATATACACATATTTTAGTTGTTGTTGATTACGTTACTAAGTGGGTAGAAGCTATTCCAACTAGTAGTGTTGATCATAA
Organism: Triticum aestivum; assembly: GCF_018294505.1. Lineage (NCBI taxonomy): Eukaryota > Viridiplantae > Streptophyta > Magnoliopsida > Poales > Poaceae > Triticum > Triticum aestivum. The sequence goes on along the minus strand of NC_057804.1, from coordinate 380,454,722 downwards.
CACTTCTATTAAGATGCTTAAAGAAGTTATTTTTCCGAGGTTTGGAGTCCCTAGATATCCCATGACTGATGGTGGTTCACATTTTATTGGTGCTTTCGTAAAATGCTTGCTAAGTATGATGTTAATCATAGAATTGCATCTCCTTGTCACCCACAGTCTAGCGGTCAAGTAGAGTTGAGTAATAGAGAGCTCAAATTAATTTTGCACAAGACTGTTAATAGATCTAGAAAGAACTGGTCCAAGAAACTTTATGATGCATTATGGGCCTATAGAACTGCATATAAAAATCCTATGTGTATGTCTCTGTATAAGATGGTTTATGGAAAAGCATGTCACTTACCTCATGTCACTTACCTCTCGAACTCGAACATAAGGCATATTGGGCTATTAAAGAGCTCAACTATGATTTCAAACTTGCCGGTGAGAAGAGGTTATTTGACATTAGCTCACTTGATGAATGGAGAACCCAGGCCTACGAGAATGCCAAGTTGTTTAAAGAAAAAGTTAAAAGATGGCATGACAAAAGGATACAAAAGCGTGAATTTAACGTAGGTGATTATGTGTTGATATTCAACTCTTGTTTAAGATTTTTTGCAGGAAAACTTCTCTCTAAATGGGTAGGTCCTTACATTATTGAGGAGGTCTATCGTTCCGGTGCCATAAAAATCAACAACTTCGAAGGCTCAAATCCGATGGTGGTGAACGGTCAAGGAATCAAACATTATATCTCAGGTAATCCTATAAATGTTGAAACTAATATTATTGAAACCGTAACCCTAGAGCAATACATAAGGGACACTTTCCGGAACGTTTCAGACTCCAAAATGGAATAGGTATGTGGTACGGTAAGTAAACCGACTCCAAAACAATTCTAATAGCAATTTTTCCCCGTTTTGGAATATTTAAGAATTTAGGAAAACAAGAAGTAGTCTGGGAAGGACACGAGGCCTCCACGAGGGTGGAGGGTGCGCCCACCCTTACTGGGCGCGCCCCTTGCCTCGTGGGCACCTAGTGTGCCTCCCGGACTCCGTTTTCTTGCACGTTACTTCTTTTGGTCGGTAAAAAATTCATTATATAATCTCCCGAAGGTTTTGACCACTGTATCATGCAAAAATCTTCTGTTTTCGTTTCAAGCTGTTTTTCTGACAGATCTAGAGCATCATGATGTCACCCTCCTTCAACAATGAAGACAAGCATGCTTGGCTATTGAAGATAGAGCTGAAAAGAGAAGAACTGGAGGAGATCAACAAGGATGAAGGGATCAAGAAGGCCATGGAGGACCAAGCTCCGGTGGCGGAAGGAGAAAACATCCCTCAACCTCTACCTAACCTCTTTACCCCAACTGAGACTGAAGCTTTCAAGATGATTGAGTTAGCTCGCATACAAAACAAGTATCTCACACATGAAAATATTTTGTTGAAGGATCATATCGTCCCACTAAAGGGCATTATCCACAAGTTGGAGGAGCTTTTACGCTCGATGTGCGATTATCCACCATCATCATCACCTCCTTTGTCACCTCTGAGGGCATAATCACATGGGTATGGGCACTCCCCTTGGCCACTGCCAAGCTTGGGGGAGGTGCCCTGGTATCGTATCACCATCACACTCCTATCTTTACCGTTTTACTTAGTTTGATCCTTTTGGTAATATCTTGATCTAGTAGAATAAAGTTTTGGTATGAATTATTTTTGAGTTTTGCTTTGTGATCCCTCTATGTAATCGAGTCCGTGAGCTATATAATAAAGATTAATGTTGAGTCAAGGGCTTTGCTATCTTGCCATGATCTTGAGAAAATAGAAAGAGTAAAAAGAAATAAAAGAGTTCATATTGATCTTATGGATAGTAATGACATCACATATAAAGAGTATGAGGCATAAAAGTTGTTGAGAGTTGACAAACATAGTTTTGGACATCGTTGCAATTAATAGGAAGTAATAAAGAAAGAGAGGTTCTCACATATAAATATACTATCTTGGACATCTTTTATAATTGTGAGCACTCATTAAGTATGACATGCTAAAGAGTTGATGTTGGACAAGGAAGACAACATAATGGGTAATGTTTTCTCACATCTCAGTTAAAGTATATTGTCATGGGTCATTCAAACATGTTGAGCTTACCTTTCCCCCTCATGCTAGCCAAAAATTCCTTGCACCAAGTAGAGATACTACTTGTGCTTCCAAATATCCTTAAACCCAGTTTTGCCATGAGAGTCCACCATACATACCTATGGATTGAGTAAGATCCTTCAAGTAAGTTGTCATGTTGCAGGCAATAAAAATTGCTTTCTAAATATGTATGACTTATTAGTGCGGAGAAAATAAGCTTTATACGATCGTGTGATATGGAAGTAATAAAAGTGACGGACTACATAATAAAGGTTCATATCACAAGTGGTAATATAAAGTGACGTTCTTTTGCATTAAGATTTTTTGCATCCAACCCAAAAAGCACATGACAACCTTTGCTTCCCTCCGTGAAGGGCCTATCTTTTACTTTATGTCTTTTACTTTTTGTAAGAGTCAAGGTGATCTTCACCTTTCCCTTTTTCATTTTATCCTTTGGCAAGCACCTCGTGTTGGAAAGATCCTGATATATACATCCAATTGGATGTAAGTTAGCATGAACTATTATTGGTGACATCACCCAAAGGTGAATACGTTGGGAGGCGACACTATAAGCCCCTATCTTTCTCAGTGTCCGATTAAAACTCCATAACCATAAGTATGGCGTGAGTGTTAGCAATTGTAGAAGATTATATGATTTGTAACAGCCTGGATTTCTGCCCTTTTCTTTTTCCTTTGATTTTCTTGGATTTCCTGAATTGAATTGCTTTTCCGTGGCTATGTGATTCTGAAACTTGGGAAGTGTCTTCCTAGGTTTAAAGTGGCTTGTCATCATCATCATCATCATCCTGAAACCCTGTCATTTTCATCCTTGACCTAACCCAATATTCTTTTTATTGGGAATATTCCTTTTTTGATAAAGGAATAACCCTTTAAAACCCTAGGTGGTGAAGCAACCTATATTTCTGTCACTCCTAAAATTCCCAAATAATTCTCATAAATTGTTTGGGTCATATCTTTATCAAATATGGCAACACTTTTCATTGCCATGATAAAAAATAATCCTCAAATAATTCATTTCCTTTTTTGTCCTAAATGGCACATTGTGAAGCAAGTGCTATTTTACTTTTCCCAAATGACGTCAAACTCCTTGGGCATCTTTTCATGTCCATATAATTGCTACATGCAAAAATGCAACCTCATTTGCCTAGTAATTATTTAATTATGATTTTCCAAAGTTTCTGTCCAGAAAGAAGCTTTGTGAAGGAGCTGCAAGCTAGGCATATCCAAATGAGTTGCCATTTTGCATCATACTTCATGTCATCATATCATAGCCCTCCACCCAAGTTGATCTCATACCATTCCGCCATGTGAGCTCAGCTTCAATTCTTAGATTCTGCCTAGAATATCAGTTTGTGAAGCAAGTATATTTTATCTTGCTCCATTATGGCTGCAAATTTTTCTAGGCCTTCTAGTATTCATATAACCTCCCTCCACCAAGATGTGGCTCAATCCCTTTGGCCATTTGCCCTGTGGAAGTTTTCCAAGTTTCTGGTCGAAATAAATCTTTGTGAAGCAAGTGCTATTTTGGTTCATCCAAATGGCATGAAACTCCTTGGGCATCTTTATATCTTCAAATAATTGTGTCATGCCCGAATTCAGCTCAATACAAATTGATATGTGAGTGCTACCTCATGTTTTGTATTTCTGTCCAGTCTGGTGGTTCCTACAGCAACCCCTAGCTAAACTCCTCTTCTTGAGCTTAAACTTTGTCATCTTAGTCACCTTAGAGTGTGATCATTGCCAGACAAAATATTTACCACATTACCAAGCTGGAGTAACCACAGCAAGTTACAAACACCTTCCTGTTGATTTACTTTGGAGCTAAGTGCAAATCTCTTCTTTGCCCCTGGACCGATTTATTTCCTAATTTTGACTAAGGGCATGACAGTCTATCTACTGGACATGGTCGGCCCGGACAGAATGCGCCATTTTCACCAGTGCCTGTGGTGATCATGCTGACGTCACGCACATTGCATGCTCTGGCTGGTTCTTGCCCCTGTGCTCGTCTCCTCCCTCCTCGTCTCGACGTCCAACCGTGTCCTGGAGCTTCCTAGTGATCGACTACACCTCACTGCATCGATGGCTCGTCATGGTTTTCCATAAATGAGCTTCTAGATCCATGCCCGTATCGTGCCCCACCACTGTCCACCATTAGAGCCATGTAGGAGCTCGCCTATGATGCTCGAGAGGCTTCCCCTCAGCTATATAAGCGTGCCCGAGGTCCTACCGCAGCTCCCAAGCCCCTCCCTCGCCTCATTTGCCCTCTGGAGTCGCCCAATCTCACCGGAGTTTGCCTCTGTCTGCCATGGCCGTCGCGGTTCCTCCTTGGTCCCGACAAGCGTAGTCTCTCTCCTCTCCTACCGAGCTGTCCACGACCTTCCCCTCATCACCGCGGTTCATCCCAACCACTTGCCCCTCGCCGGAGAGCCCCGTGGCCGCATGCTCCCCGTCCGGCCGCCGCCCGACCCTTTTGGTCGCCTCCCCGTCTCGTCCATCCCGACCTCCTCCCTCCCTCTAGTCGCCACCAAGAGCTTCCTCACCCTCCGGTGACTCCTCCCACGCCCTTTTCCTGACGCGGAGCCACCATGGTCGTCGTCCCCGCGTGCAACGGCCGCTACCCTCCCCTTTGTTCCCCTCGAAGCTCCGCTTCTTCTCGTTCTCCCTGGCGCATGCTAACCCTCTGTATGGTGCTCTCGCCGTCGCCTGAGGTGGCCGGAGTCGCCCGCCATGTCACCGACGGTGCCCCTGGCCGGGCCCTCCTCTACTTCCGTCGGGGTAGGGAGTAGGAGGAAGAAGACGAGGCCATGCGGGCCCCGCCTCTTCCTCGGCCCCACTGGTCAGCCTCCGGGCGTTGACCCCGGCTGCCAACGTGGATAAGTGACGGGCCCCACCGTCAGCCTCACACCCCGCTGACCGCACTTTGACCAACCCCGACCCCGCCTCTCCCACGTGGACAAGTGGACACGTATTCTGGTGAGTACGTTTTCAACTTCTGAAAGCGTATTTCATTATATGCGTTTCTTCCTTATCCACTACACCTCATAACTCCGCAACCGTAACTCCGATTGAGGTGAAACCAATGCTCACTTCTTCGTATCATCGAGCTCTTTCTGTGGGTACCATTTTCGTAAAGTGTTCACACTGTGAAAATGACCATATTGCCCTTGCCTCTAATCAGCCCCCTCCAAGAGAGAACCGTCCGGCGTTTCGTTTTGCGGCTTCACCGCACTACTTCCCGAAGTCTCCATCACCCTCAAGCAAGCCACAACAACCACTTGCATGATAGTCATGCAGTAGCCATGGTTTTCAACTTGAATCTTTATTAAATGTTTGCTTGTTTACAACATGGTTATCGTTGTTCTGGTGCTGATTATAGTTTCTTGTTCACTCTCGTGCTATGTTGTCTTGCACTATGTTATCATGTTATAGTTGTTAGTATTCCTTTAATATGCTTATGCTTGCTAGTAGTACATGTTGATGTTGGTGATGGTCTTTGGTGCATGACTGCCGTCTGTCCCAAGTACCGTTGTTATGCATGTTCCATTGCATCCAGTTGGTGAAATATTTGCATGATGGCATTGTTGATATTTTCTTGCATGATATTTATTGTTAATATTAGTAGTACTGCTATGTTTTTGAGAAGTATGTACTTGTGATGTTCATGTTCATCATTATGCCATGCTCAGTTGGATATGATTCATTGTTGATATGGTGGATAGTTATGTTGTACCCTCATATGTTGATATCATGCTCATGCATTGTAGTTACATCATGTTATTTTATCATGGCTCAGCATATTTGCATTCAAGTTTAACCGGATTAAATTGAACTTGAACAACTGTTGGTTGAGTCATGGTGCCACCATATCGAGCTGACCAGTGCAACCACGCCTACCTTTATGGGAAGGTCCTAACTGGTTCTATTGTTGTGCCTCTCGCCGGTGCCTCCAACGAGGGAAGGTTATGGGTGCGCGCTACCCTGATCAGGTAGGCGGACATAAGCCATGTGAGCCCGAGTTTGGTTATGTGCACATGTCCCCATTTTGGACCGTTTATTGTTTGGCCATGACGGTGGCCGTTGGTGCCTTTGGTAGGCACGGGGCCACCCAGGACTTAGCCCAAAGGGGAGTTGGTTGGAGTGGTCGGGAGATTGTCATGGTAGTAGGATGGTTTTGTTGGAATTCCGTTGGTCCATCCGAATGGGACTGCGAGGCCATGGGTTCCGTAGTGTGGGTACAATGTACTAACATCTGCAGAGTGTATATTAAATCTATCAATAGCCGCTCCCACGGATAAGGGTCCAGTTCGTAGTTGGTCACACTGTGAGTCAACAGTAATAATAATAATAATAATAATGTGCTTAATAACAACCCTAGTTCGATGAGGAGATAAGTTGGTTGTGATCGCCGGAAAGATCACTGTTTGAGACCAAGTGTTGGTCATGGTTGTGATCACCAGAAAGATCACCGTTCGGTTATGAGGTAACTCGAGCAGAATTAGTTGGTTCATGATAATGTCATTATGTTGCATGATAGTGTCATCTTGTTTATATGTTCATGCCATGTTCATGTTGTTCTAGTGGTATCATGTTTATATTGTTCATGCCATGTTATCCTGATGATCTCATGAAAATTCCTGCTTAACCTGTAATTGCCATGCTGTTGTTTGTCTTGAATGCTTCTGGTTATTGTGAGCTTGCAAGTACATTCAATGTACTGTCCTGGCGTGTCATGCCAGTTTGCAGGTCGTGCCTGGATTGCTTGCTTGTTTGCTATGGTTCCTTTGTGCACGAGCTAGGATAAACGTTCCAGCCAGAGTCCCTGCGGATTGGAGTCCATCATCACCATTCGTTGTTCCGCTGCCAGTAGTTGTTCCGCTGCCTCGAGTTGTTATGCTGCTTGTATAGAGCAAGTGTGGTTGGCATAGTGTTGCCGTGTCGATGTTATTTATTGTAATATCGGAGACCTTGTATTCATATTCGTGTAATAATAGAAAGCTGGTTTGTTCTATGCTATGCAGTGCCGTATTCCAGAAGACTTCACCTTGATCTCTGGGCTGGAATACGGGCATTCCGGTTTCTCTGAGCCGGGGTGCCACAGGCTTGGTATCAGAGCAGGTCTGGCTATAGAGCGTCCTAGTTCACTGGAACATTAGAAAATGGTAGTATAGGTTCTGGTTGTTACCCTTGCTTGCTGCATTTGGGTGTTGCATTTGTTTGCTGCATATAGTCTAATTTCGGTTACCATTAACTCATGTTTCATGCGTAGATGGCGATAAACTTCCATGAGTTCAGTGCCCTCCCCAGAGCTCCTGGTGCTGTTCCCATTGAGTTCAGTCCTAGTCCTGCACCTCTCAGCTTTGCCTCCCTCCTTGGCGATATGTGGCGTAACATTTATCCTCTCGGAGATCCACCTCATTATCAAGTATTCTAGTCTCCTGCCGGAGGAAGAATCCTGGAGTATGTTGCTCATGTCCATCTGTCAGCCCTGATTCCTGTTGGTAAGCGCACCTACAGTTTCCATGGTGGTTACGGAGCTACTCCCGAGCGTACCGTCCAGCTTGCCGCCATGGCAGCAATCACCGGTCTTCGTCAAGAGAGCATGGTGCAAGAGAACCGTGCTTATCAATATTATCCCACCATCGTCGAGAATCCTAGGCGGATCCAATTTCCGTCTGTCGACCCTCAAGATGACCCGGCTATCCTCGGCATGTCCCGTTACATGACAGCCAAGTGTCTTCTTATTTCTGAGTTAGTCCGAGACGCCATTCAAGCCAGGAGATTGCTTGGTGCTGCTTTACCTCAGTCTCCGTCAGTTTCTCCAACCCCTCCGCCTCGTCCCTCCGGAGTTTCGGAGTCAGCAGTTCCACTCGCTAATCCCTTAGCTTCCTTGTCAGTTCACGAGCGTTTGATCAAGCATAGAATGTAATACTTCGTGTAGTGCTTGTGCATCTGATGTAGTATCATGCTTGTGTGAGCCTATGTGGAGCAGCTTTGTAGCTTGGTTGTTGTGTGCTTTGTTGCAATAAATCATTTTCTCGTGCTTCTTTGTTTTGAATCCTCGGTGTTACCCCCTTATGGAAATTTCTCCTCGACTGACACCAAATCAGAAGAAGTCATGAGCAGTACAGATATACTCCAAGTAATTCAATTAAAAGCAATGAGGTTCTCAGCTGACAGCATTGTGTTGCAGACATCTGTCTGGATGCAAATTGTATTCTGATCAGACTTTCAGTAACAAGTACCCATCAGAGATACACCTTTATCGCAACAATGATTAAATCAGCAAGAGAACGAAATAGGATCCAAGTGCGTCATGCATTCCCAGTCAAAGGTATGGTCCGTACACGATGATTGAATCTGCCATAAGTCAAATTTACAACATTACAACACCCAGAAGTCAGTCCAAATACGCAATGAATTTAACAATGATAGTTAGACAATTCTTGTCATATAAATAATCAGCTGACGGACTAACAAGAATATATATATGTCATTCCATTCACCAAGAAAATCAGTTCCTTCCTTCTCCACAATTTATTGGTGAAGTGTACAAAGACAAGGTTCCCAGTCTGCCTCAGTAGAGTATGAATGGATTCCCATGCAAGATAGTTAGTCTTCTCAAATAAAATACTGCAAAAGCTTCTGGCATAAGGTACCAAGTCTTCCCTAGCAAGTCCTTAAGGGGGGAAGCTTATGATGTACGGTACCCAGTCTTCCTCAATAAGATACCCACCGAAGGCTTCGAGCACAAGCCATCCAGTTTTCCTCGGCACGATACCCCGGTGGTTTTCAAATGCAAGCTACCCAATATTGTTCAGAATGACACTAGCGCAAGACATTAAATTATGAATTGTTAGCATATGGCAGTGTTTTCCAAGTGGCAGATCTGCAACAGTTTTGTCTGAAACAAAAATCAATCAGAGTCTTAGCAGTGATTATCAAGATCAACCACACAAGGTGATATTATTAATCCGGTCCTTGTCATGCATAATCAACAACAGTATTAAGATCTGTATAACCGCACATGAGCTGGATAATATACCAAGGTTCAAGACATGAAACAGACCAAGGTATGATTGCAAAATATTGTACATGACAGTATTCAAGGCCACGAAAATAATCAAGGATATGTATAAGGCCCCGCTCTTTCAGTTAAGGATCCAGATAAAGAAAGTAGTAATGAAAGAACAAGACCAACAATACAAATATGCTGGTTATTCTGTGAGCAATGTGGTATGTATGCCCAAGAGAGACTTATTCCATATCGAACCCCGTGAAGATACGCCTAAAGGTCTACTTCATTATAGTAAGGACCTCATGGAAAGGCAACCAGCTTGGTCCACAATATGCTCAGAACTATCAGCATTAACTGCCCAAGTCTGTCAAGTCCGAACCCAGGACAGCTCAATATATTGACCTCGACACCCGTGATGGAGCATCGCACAGACTATTATTTCCAGGGAGATACCGGAAAAAAATGAAGAATCATCGTGAGAACCCAGACTCTGAGGATTGTTATCTCTCGCATATGGGAAACAATTAAAGAATAGCCTGTGAAAGGGATTCTTTGCCAAGATCACCGCCAGTCAAGTCTGAAAATGTTATCATCAGGAGATGGTGCATTTTTTTATCAGTCACGGTAAGCAACAGTCAAACTTTTGGTACAACTTGGATACTCAAGACTGTGAAACCAGTCAAGATAAGTCAGAAACTCCTGCAAGATGTCAGAATCAATTAACAAAACAGGTATGATCCACCTCACTATTTTGAACCCAGAAAGGCATGCATATATTCAAGGAACCCGATGCCTGGATAGAATAAATTCTTCGTTCCATGGGAAGATGTGTTCCGCAACCTCGTGGAATATTCTCGGTACTCGATACAAGAATAACATCTCCAGCAAGGATCAAAATCGAGAAGGACGTTTGTCAGAAGATCTTTCGGACCCTAGCTCAACCAACGAATATGAAAGAAAAAGTTGAGTCAAGATGAACAAGAGTGTATGAGGCAAGTCCTGTCCATATGTCAGATACGGTGAGGCAAACCACCCCAGATCAAGACAGTCCGTCAGATCCAATTCAGTGGAAATATTATATGAGAATAAATAAAAGAAACCCGAATTAGAAACGGTTTCTTCAAATCAGAAAAATTATTTAACCCCGAGCAACCCAAATCTCGAGGATGAGATTTCTTTAAGGGGGGAAGGTTTGTAACAACCTGGATTTCTACCCTTTTCTTTTTCCTTTGATTTTCTTGGATTTCCTGAATTGATTTGCTTTTCCGTGGCTATGTGATTCTGAAACTTGGGAAGATCATGTCTTCCTAGGTTTAAAGTGGCTTGTCATCCTCATCATCATCCTGAAACCCTGTCATTTTCATCCTTGACCTAACCCAATATTCTTTTTATTGGGATATTCCTTTTCTGATAAAGGAATAACCCTTTAAAACCCTAGGTTGTGAAGCAACCTATATTTCTATCACTCCTAAAATTCCCAAATAATTCTCATAAATTGTTTGGGTCATATCTTGATGGAATATGGCAAAACTTTTCATTGCCATGATAAAAAATAATCCTCAAATATTTCATTTCCTATTCTGTCCTAAATGGCACATTGTGAAGCAAGTGTTATTTCCCTTTTCCCAAATGACCTCAAACTCCTTGGACATCTTTTCATGTCCATATAATTTCCACATGACAAAATGCAACCTCATTTTCCTAGTAATTATTTAATTATGATTTTCCAAAGTTTCTGTCCAGAAAGAAGCTTTGTGAAAGAGCTGCAAGCTAGGCATATCCAAATGAGTTTCCATTTTGCATGATACTTCATATCATCATATCATAGCCCTCCACCCAAGCTGATCTCATGTCATTTCTCCATGTAAGCTCAGCTTCAATTCTTAGATTCTGCCCAAAATATCAGTTTGTGCAGAAAGTATATTTTATCTTGCTCCATTATGGCTGCAAATTTTTCTAGGCCTTCTAGTATTCATATAACCTCCCTCCACCAAGATGTGGCTCAATCCCTTTGGCCATTTGCCCTGTGGAGTTTGTCCAAGTTTCTGGTCAGAATTAATCTTTCTGAAGCAAGTGCTATTTTGGTTCATCCAAATGGCATGAAACTCCTTGGGCATCTTTATATCTTCAAATAATTGGGTCATGCCCAAATTCAGCTCAATACAAATTGATATATGAGTGCTACCTCATGTTTTGTATTTCTATCCAGTCTGGTGGTTTCTACAGCAACCCCTAGCTAAACTCCTCTTCTTGAGCTTAAACTCTGTCATCTTAGTCACCTTAGAGTGTGATCATTGCCAGACAAAATATTTACCATGTTACCAAGCTGGAGTAACCACAGCAAGTTACAAACACCTTCCTGTTGATTTACTTTGGAGCTAAGTGCAAATCTCTTCTTTTCCCCTGGACCAATTTATTTCCTCATTTTGACTAAGGGCACGACAGTCTATCTACTGGACATGGTCGGCCCGGCCAGAACACGACATTTTCACCAGTTCCCGTGGTGATCACGCTGGCGTCACACACATTGTGTGCTCTGGCTGGTTCTTGCCCCTGTGCTCGTCTCCTCCCTCCTCGTCTCGACGCCCAACCGTGTCCTGGAGCTTCCCCGTGATCGACTGCACCTCACTGCATCGATGGCTCGTCGTGGTTCGCCATAAATGAGCCGCTAGCTCCATGCCCGTGTTGTGCCCCGCCACTGTCCACCATTAGAGCCATGTAGGAGCTCGCTTGTGATGCTCGAGAGGCTTCCCCTCGGCTATATAAGCGTGCCCGAGATCCTCCCGCAGCTTCCAAGCCCCTCCCTCGCCTCATTTGCCCTCTGGAGTCGCCCAATGTCGCAGGAGTTCGCCTCTGTCCGCCATGGCCGCCGCGGTTCCTCCTTGGTCCCGGCAAGCCTAGCCCTCTCCTCTCCTCCCGAGCTGTCCACGAGCTTCCCCTCATCCCCGTGGTTCGCCTCAACCACTTGCCCCTCGCCGGAGTCCTGTGGCCGCGTGCTCCCCGTCCGGCCGCCGCCAGACCCTTTCGGTCGCCTCCCCGTCTCACCCATCCCGACCTCCTCCCTCCCTCTAGTCGCCACCAAGAGCTTCCTCACCCTCCGGCAACTCTCCCCACACCCTTATCCTGTCGCCGGAGCCACCAGTGCCGTCGTCCCCATGTGCAACGGCCGCCGCCCGCCCCTCTGTTCCCCTCGAAGCTCCGCTTCTTCTCGTCCTCCCCGGTGCATGCTAACCCTCTGGATGGATGCGAGAGACCTCGCCACAGCCGCCAGTGCCCTCGCCGTCGCCTGAGGTGGCCGGAGTCGCCCGCCACGTCGCTGGCAGCGCCCCTGGTCAGGCCCTCCTCTGCTTCCGTCAGGGCAGGGAGCAGGAGGAAGAAGACGAGGCCAGGCGGGCCCCGCCTCTTCCTTGGCCCCACTGGTCAGCCTCTGGGCGTTCACTTCGGCTTCCAGCATGGATAAGTGACAGGCCCCACCCGCGTGGGACCCGCCCGTCAGCCTCACACCCCGCCGACCCCACTTTGACCAACCCCGGCCCCGCCTCTGCCACGTGGACAAGTGGACACGTATTCTGGTGAGTACGTTTTCAACTTCTGAAAGCGTATTTTCTTATATGCGTTTCTGCCTTATCCACTCAGGGACCGTTGGTGATACATATTTTTACAGAAAAGTCCCTGATCTTCTACACCTCATAACTTCGCAACTGTAACTCCGATCGAGGTGAAACCAACGCTCACTTCTTCGTCTCGTCGAGCTCTTTCTGTGGGTACCATTTTAATAAAGTGTTCACACTGTGAAAATGACCATATTGCCCTTGTCTCTAATCAGCCCCCTCCGAGAGAGAACCATCCGGCGTTTCGTTTCGCGGCTTCACCGCACTACTTCCCGGAGTCTCCGTCACCCTCAGGCAAGCCACAACAACCACTTGCATGATAGTCATGTAGTAGCCATGGTTTTCAACTTGAATCTTTATTAAATGTTTGCTTGTTTACAACATGGTTATCATTGTTCCGGTGCTGCTTATAGTTTCTTGTTCACTCTCGTGCTATGTTGTCTTGCACTATGTTATCATGTTATAGTTGTTAGTATTCCTTTAATATGCTTATGCTTGCTAGTAGTACATGTTGATGTTGGTGATGGTCTTTGGTGCATGACTGCCGTCTATCCCGAGTACCGTTGTTATGCATGTTCCAATGCATCCAGTTGGTGAAATACTTGCATGATGGCATTGTTGATATGTTCTTGCATGATATTTATTGTTAATATTAGTAGTACTGCTATGGTTTTGAGAAGTATGTACTTGTGATGTTCATGTTCATCATTATGCCATGCTCAGTTGGATATGATTCATTGTTGATATGGTGGATAGTTATGTTGTACCCTCATATGTTGATATCATGCTCATGCATTGTAGTTACATCATGTTATTTTATCATGGCTCAGCATATTTGCATTCAAGTTTAACTGGATTAAATTGAACTTGAACAACTATTGGCTGAGTCATGGTGCCACCATATCGAGCTTACTAGTGCAACCATGCTTACCTTTATGGGAAGGTCCTAACTGGGTCTATTGTCATGCCTCTCACCGGTGCCTCCAACGAGGGAAGGTTATGGGCGGGCGCTACCATGATCAGGTAGGCGGACATAAGCCTTGTAAGCCCAAGTTTGGTTATGTGCACATGTCCCGTTTGGGATCGTTTATTGTTTGGCCACGACGGTGGCCGTTGGTGCCTTTGGTAGGCACGGGGCCACCCAGGACATAGCCCAAAGGGGAGTTGGTCGGAGTGGTCGGGAAATTGTCATGGCAGTAGGATGGTTTTGTTGGAATGTCGTTGGTCCACCCGAATGGGACTACGAGGCCATGGGTTCCGTAGTGTTGGTACAATGTACTAACCTCTGCAGAGTGTATATTAAATCTATCGATAGCCGCGCCCGCGGATAAGGGCCCAGTTCGTAGTTGGTCACACTGTGAGTCAATAGTAGTAATAATAATAATGTGATTGTGATCGCCGGAAAGATCACCGTTTGAGACCAAGAGTTGGTCATGGTTGTGATCACCGAAAAGATCACCGTTCGGTTACGAGGTAACCCGAGCAGAATAAGTTGGTTCATGATAATGTCATTATGTTGCATGATAGTGTCATCATGTTTATATGTTCATGCCATGTTCATGTTGTTCTAGCGGTATATTGTTTATGTTGTTCATGCCATGTTATCCTGATGATCTCATGAATATTCTTGCTTAACCTGTAATTGCCAAGCTGTTGTTTGTCTTGAATGCTTCTGGTTATTGTGAGATTGCAAGTACATTCAATGTACTGATGTGACGCCCTGAGACCGATGCTCCAGTTGCCTTCCATTTATCTTAGTTGTTGTCGTGTGTTTATTTTTGTTTGTTGCATTATCATAGTTGTTTTGCATATTTTATTCCTACATGTTTATGCCATGATCATGTTGAGTGCCTTGTTGTGTGTTTGCTTCTTGCACCATGCTCATTTCACTTGTTATGTTGCATTGTGCCTCTTGTCATTATATTGTATTGTGCCATCTTTGTTTGTTTGCCATGTTCATCTCACTTTGTTATATGTTATATGCTTTGATATGCCTCTTTTCATTTATTGCATCATGATCATCATGTGGGTTGCATTCTTCATATTGGTGTATTGTTGTGTGAGCATCAGTCCTTGTTGTCGCTTCTCTCAAGCCATGCCCATGTATCCTCACCTCCTTATTCCTTCTTATTCCTTTCATTTTTGCTAGTGCCATTTTCTGTCCTCCATAAATGTTCATTCTTTCCCTAAAAATCATGTACATTGCCTACACCCTCTCTACCAATTTTCAGCTCATTTGAAAATGTTTTGGTTGGGTTCAAAAATGGCTCAAGTTTGAATTTAATTCAAACTTGAATTATTTTTATATCTCTAAAAAATGTCCAAATCATTTTATTCAAATTGTTCATAAATCCAGAATCTCAGATCTATTTCTGTCTCAGTCTACTTCCTTCCAGATCTTCTTGTGCATTTCTGCTCTTGTTATTTTGTCTGAAAAATTAAAGAAAGGAAATGAGGGAGAAAGGAAGAGCAGCCCAGCGAAGCCCACCTATCTTACCTGTTCACCGCAGCCCACCTGGAACTCTTCCAGCTGGCCCAAACCTTGTTCACGGCCACCTGCTCCGCTACAGTGCCGTCTCCCTCCTCTGCCTTCAGGAGCGCCAACACCGTGAGCTGTGCTTCACGGACATCGAGGATAGCATGTCCCGCTCCCTTATAAAGCCCCAAGCCCGCGCCCTAGGGTTTCCCTCTTCCCCCTCTCGCTGCCGCCTCAAGGCCTCTATTTCCTATGGTTCTTCTTCTTCTTCTTCTTCTTCTTCTTCTTCTTCTTCTTCAAGAATAGAGAGCACCACCGAGAGCTTCGCTGTCTCCTGCTTGGTCGGAGGCCACCATAGTCGCCTCCAGCATGTCCATCTTCTTCGTCGACGTCGACTACGCCCGTTCAGACGTCTTCCCTGAGTTGGATCACCAAGTTCCACACTGATGGTCTCCTCCCCTGCTTCCTCTGCTTCACGGACAGCAAGTCCACCAGAGATCTTTGCCTCCCCGCCGTCGATCTGCTGCATCCCCGGCCACTTCTTCTTGTCCTAGGTATACTAGGTATACCCAGACCCATCCCTGCTCTTTCTTGTTGCTGACTGATCCCTGTATGCGTCGCTAGTTTCGTGCCTTTGTCTAGCTGTCGGTGCTCCAGCAAAGTCTGCAATGTTTTTCTGTAGTTGTTGGGGTTGTTGTATCATGCTTGTCCAGCCCCGCTCTAGATCCCCTCGCGCACGCATCGCCTCGCCGTGGCCGTGGCCGAGCGCCTCGACTTGCAAGCCCGGCCCTGTCTCTTTGTCTTGCACCGCTTGGTTCAGATCCAATCCATGCATCTTCAGCCAGTCCACACGCCACCAACACCCGTAGAAGCCCTGCATGCACGCACGCACACGACACCGACAAGCAGCTGCCGCTGCCATCCGCCTTGCCGTGTTGTGCCCGAGACGAGCATGAGCTCGTGCTCGGGCCTCTGTATGCATGTGTCGCCCAGCGCATCTTCCTCCCAATCCCGCACACCCGCCGCCGCCTCCTGGGCCGCGCCGTTTCACCGTTGCCCGCTGGTGCCGTCGGTGGCTTCTTTGTTGCAGAGGAGAAGGAATCCTGTCCGCCGTGGGGCTAGATCAAAAGGGATCGTGCCCCATCCCTCCAACATCAGCAGTAGCAGCGCAGTGGATCGGCCCATGGAGTTCTACCGGGGAGACCCTGGTTCGAATCCCCTCAGGAACATATTCCCCAATTTTTGCCTCTGCTCCCTCTTTGACAGTGGGACCCCCTCGTCATCCTCTCTATCCACACACACACCCCTCTCCACACCCACACGGCCACACTCTTGCCACCTCAGCACCAGGGCCCTCTTGTCATTGACAGTGGCTGGCTCAGCCCGTGGGACCCCCTCGTCATCCTCTCTGTCCACACACACACCCCTCTCCACACCCACATGGCCACACTCTTGCCACCTCAGCACCAGGTCCCTCTCGTCATTGACAGTGGCTGGCTCAGCCCGTGTTCCCCTGTTGTTTTATTTTTTTTCTTTTGCATAATTTCAGAAATGCCCTTGTTTTGTATTGCTTATAACTAGATATGCATGGATCCAAATTAAACAAACAATACATGTAAAATGCTTAGAATTTTATCTAGTTTCACAATATACAACTTTCATCCATGTTAAAATATTTAAAATTGTTGTTTGCATTAATTTGCATAAATGACATGTTAAAATGGTTTATTTCATAACTAAATAGTCGTAGCTCGGAATTAAATGTTCTTTATATGTAAATGGGTAGAAAAATGCATAGATTAACTTGCTGCACTTTATTTTCCGTTTAACAACATTAAAATTGTGTATAAGGCAGAACAGTACCAAATTCGAATATTAAATATGGGGATTTTCTGAATTGTTGTTTGTTATTTCTGTCCTCATTTAAATTACGTAGCTAGGTAGTTTTATTTTGCTTCACCTCTTGCCATGTTTAACAACATTTAATATTGTTGAGTAGCTTAAACGAGTTCTATCGGGAGACCCTGGTTCAAATCCCCTCGGGAACATATTCCCCAATTTTTGCCTCTGCCCCCTCTTTGACAGTGGGACCCCCTCGTCATCCTCTCTATCCACACACACACCCCTCTCCACACCCACACGGCCAAACTCCTGCCACCTCAGCCCCAGGGCCCTCTCATCATTGACAGTGGCTGGCTCAGTCCGTGTTCCCCTGTTGTTTTATTTTTTCTTTTGCATAATTTCAGAAATGCCCCTGTTTTGTATTGCTTATAACTAGATATGCATGGATCCAAATTAAACAAACAATACATGTAAAATGCTTAGAATTTTATCTAGTTTCACAATATCCAACTTTCATCCATGTTAAAATATTTAAAATTGTTGTTTGCATTAATTTGCATAAATGACATGTTAAAATGGTTTATTTCATAACTAAATAACTGTAGCTCGGAATTAAATGTTCTTTATATGTAATTGGGGTAGAAAATGCATAGATTAACTTGCTGCACTTTATTTTCTATTTAACAACATTAAAATTGTGTATAGGGCAGAACAGTACCAAATTCGAATATTACATATGGGGATTTTCCGGAATTGTTGTTTGTTATTTCCGGCCTCATGTAAATTAGCTAGCTAGGTAGTTTTATTATGCTTCACCTCTTGCCATGTTTAACAACATTTAATATTGTTGAGTAGCTTAAACGAGATGAACTAAATAATTGTTGTGAAGTTTCGTCAATATGCAACCTCGTTGCATATTGAGCTCCACTTAACTTGTAGTGTGGTTTGTTGCACTTTGCCATGCCATGCCTCATTAAAATGGACATGCATCATACTTGGTTGAGCATCATGACATGTCTATGTGTTGTGTGTTTACCTTGTTGTTTTCTTCTTTCTGGTTGTGCTCCTTCTCGTTAGTTCCTGTTTCGTTGCGACCGTGAGGATTCGTTCGACTACGCTTGGTTCGGCTTCATCCGTTCATCTTCTTCATGGACTCGTTCTTCTTCCTTGTGGGATTTCAGGCAAGATGACCATCACCTCGGATCTCACTACTATCATTGCTATGCTAGTTGCTTTGTTCTATCGCTATGCTACGCTACCTATCTTTTGTTCTTCAAGCCTCCCCAAATTGCCATGTCAGTCTCTAACCTTTTCACCCTTCCTAGCGAACCGTTGCTTGGCTATGTTACCGCTTTTGCTCAGCCCCTCTTATAGTGTTGTTAGTTGCAGGTGAAGTTGAAGATTGCTCCATGGTGGACAGGATTATGTTGGGATATCACAATATCTCTTATTTAATTAATGCATCTATATACTTGGTAAAGGGTGGAAGACTCGGCCTTATGCCTGGTGTTTTGTTCCACTCTTGCCGCCCTAGTTTCCGTCATACCGGTGTTATGTTCCTTGATTTTTTGTTCCTTACGCGGTTGGGTGATTTATGGGATCCCCTTGACAGTTTGCTTTGAATAAAACTCCTCCAGCAAGGCCCAACCTTGGTTTTACCATTTGCCTCAGCACCACCTACTTTTCCCTTGGGAGTCGCGCTCTCGAGGGTCATCTTTATTTAGCCCCACCCCCCCCCGAGCCAGTGCTTGTCTAAGTGCTGGTCCGAACCAGAGCCCTTTGCAGCGCCCCCTCAGGGAAACTTGAGGTCTGGTTTTAGTTGTACGGATAGCTCATCCGGTGTTGCCCTGAGAACGAGATATGTGTAGCTCCTATCAGGATGTCAGCGCATCGGGCGGTCTTGCTGGTCTTATTTTACCATTGTCGAAATGTCTTGTAAACCGGGATTCCGAGACTGATCGAGTCTTCCTGGGAGAAGGAATATCCTTCGTTGACCGTGAGAGCTTGTGTTGGGCTAAGTTGGGAGACCCCTGCAGGGTATAAACTTTCGAGAGCCATGCCCGCGGTTATGTGGCAGATGGGAATTTGTTAATGTCCGGTTGTAGAGAACTTGACACCAGATTCGATTTAAAACGCATCAACCGCGTGTGTAGCCGTGATTGTCTCTTCTCGGTGGAGTCCGGGAAGTGAACATGGTTTTGAGTTATGTTTGACGTAAGTAGGAGTTCAGGATCACCTCTTGATCATTGCTAGCTTCACGACCGTTCCGTTTGCTCTCTTCTCACTCTTATTTGCGTATGTTAGCCACCATATATGCTTAGTCGCTGCTGCAACCTCACCACTTTACCCCTTCCTTTCCCATTAAGCTTTGCTAGTCTTGATACCCATGGTAATGGGATTGCTGAGTCCTCGTGGCTCACAGATTACTACAACAACAGTGCAGGTACAGGTATGCGATGATCATGACGTGAGAGTGATGTTTGCTTGTTTTGGAGTTTTTCTTCTGCTTCTTCTTCGATCAGGGGATAGGTTCCAGGTCGGTAGCCAGGGCTAGCAGGGTGGATATCGTTTGAGTTTCTGTTTGTGTTCCATTCGTAGTCGGATGGTGCTCTTATGTAAGATGATGTTGTATTCGTGTGGCATTATATGCCTTTTGTATGTATCCCCATCTATTATGTAATGTTGATGTAATGATATCCACCTTGCAAAAGCATATCAATATGCGGTTCTATCCTTGGTGGGACCTTCGAGTCTCTTTAGGATAGTATCACATATTGGGCGTGACAACTGACCTGGCGTGTCATGCCAGTTTGCAGGTCGTGCATGTATTGCTTGCTTGTTTGTTGTGGTTCCTGTGTGCGCGAGCTAGGATAAATGTTCTAGCCAGAGTCCCTGCGGATTGGAGTCTATCACCGTCGTTCGTTGTTCCGCTGCCAGTAGTTGTTCCGCTGCCTCGAGTTGTTATGCTGCTTGTAAAGAGCAATCGTGGTTGGCGTAGTGTTGCCGTGTCGATGTTATTTATTGTAATATCGGAGACCTTGTATTCATATTCGTGTAATAATAGAAAGCTGGTTTGTTCTATGCTAAGCAGTGTCGTATTCCAGAAGACTTCACCTTGATCTCTGGGATGGAATACGGGGCGTTCCGGTTTCTCTGAGCCGGGGTGCCACATAATTCTTCTGTGCAGCAATGAGAATAATCCTCAGATCACGGATCCTATCCGTATCATTGCTACTAACATCTTTCAACATAGTTTTCTCTAGGAACATATCAAAAATAAATCAGGGGAGCTAAACACGAGCTATTGATCTACAACATAGATATGCTAATACTACCAGAACTAAGTTCATGGTAAATTAAAGTTCAATTAATCATATTACTTAAGAACTCCCACTTAGATAGACATCCCTCTAGTCATCTAAATGATCACGTGATCCAAATCAACTAAACCATGTCTGATCATCACGTGAGATGGAGTAGTTTACAATGGTGAACTTCACTATGTTGATCATATCTACTATATGATTCACGCTCGACCTTTCGGTTTCCAGTGTTTTGAGGCCATATCTGCATATGCTAGGCTCGTCAAGTTTAACCCGAGTATTCTACGTGTGCAAAACTGGCTTGCACCCGTTGTATGTGAACGTAGAGCTTATCACACCTGATCATCACGTGGTGTCTCAGCACGAAGAATTGTCACAACGGTGCATACTCAGGGAGAACACTTATACCTATAAATTTAATGAGAGATCATCTTAAAATGCTACCGTCGATTTAAGCAAAATAAGATGCATAAAAGATAAACATCACATGCAATCAATATAAGTGATATGATATGGCCATCATCATCTTGTGCCTTTGATCTCCATCTGCAAAGCACCGTCATGATCACCATCGTCACCGGCGCGACACCTTGATCTCCGTCGTAGCATCGTTGTCGTCTCGCCAACTATTGCTTCTACGACTATCGCTACCGCTTAGTGATAAAGTAAAGCAATTACATGGCGATTGCATTTCATATAATAAAGCGACAACCATATGGCTCCTGCCAGTTGCCGATAGCTTTGTTACAAAACATGATCATCTCATACAATAAAATTTAGCATCATGTCTTGACCATATCACATCACAGCATGCCCTGCAAAAACAAATTAGACGTCCTCTACTTTGTTGTTGCAAGTTTTACGTGGACGCTACGGGCTGAGCAAGAACCGTTCTTACCTATGCATCAAAACCACAACGATATTTCGTCAAGTATGTGTTGTTTTAACCTTCACAAGGACCGGGCGTAGCCACACTCAATTCAACTAAAGTTGGAGAAACTAACACCCGCCAGCCATCTGTGTGCAAAGCACGTCGATAGAACCAGTCTTGTGTAAGCGTACGCGTAATGTCGGTCTGGGCCGCTTCATCCAACAATACCGCCGAATCGAAGTATGACATGCTGGTAAGCAGTATGACTTGTATCGCCCACAATCACTTGTGTTCTACTCATGCATATAACATCTACGCATAAACCTGGCTTGGATGCCACTTTTGGGGAACTTAGTAATTTCAAAAAAAATTCTTACGCACACGCAGGATCATGGTGATGTATAGCAACGAGAGGGAAGAGTGTAGTCCATGTACCCTAGTAGACCGTAAGCGGAAGCGTTATATCAACGCGGTTGATGTAGTCGTATGTCTTCTCGATTCGACCGATCCAAGTACCGAACGCACGGCACCTCCGAGTTCAGCATACGTTCAACTCGATGACGTCCCTCGTACTCTTGATCCAGTTGAGGCCGAGGGAGAGTTTCATCAGCACGACGGCGTGATGACGATGATGATGATGCTACCGATGCAGGGCTTCGCCTAAGCACCGCTATGATATGACCGAGGTGGATTATGGTGGAGGGGGGCACCGCACATGGCTAAAAGATCAACTGGTCAACTTTTGTATCTATGGAGTGCCCCCTGGCCACGTATATAAAGGATGGAGGGAGGAGGAGGAGGGCCCTCATAGGGCGCGCCCAAAGTGTGGAGTCCTACTAGGACTCCCTAGTCCTAGTAGGATTCCACCTCCCACATGGAATAGGAAAAGGGGAAGGGAGAAGGAGAAGTAAGGAAGGGGGCAGCGGGACCTCCTATGTGTCGTGTTATGCGGCAAACTGGCGAAGCTTCGCAGAGGCATCGAACCAACGGGCCGGCCGAGGTAGCCAACCCCACAAAGCGATTTTTTTTAGAGAAAACGATTCGCGCTGGGCTCGAACTCGCGACGCTTACAAGTTTATTCAGGAACCATGCCGCTGGAGTTGAACACCTTATGTGACAATTACCCAGTGCAATCTTGTGAGTAGCGGGACTCGCATAAAATTCCTAAAAAAGATGGACTCATAAGGTTTCGAACTCAGCACCTCATGTGGTCAAAAGTAGTACATAACCACTACAATACATAATTTTGCTGTTTAAATGTTGCAGCGCCGCTTATAATAACTGTAAAAGGAGACATATCTATTTCTTCTTTTGAGAATTTCGAATGCGTTATTATTTAGGAAAGCGAATATTTATTGAATAAAAAATATTTCAAAATTATGAACAAATTTACAAAGTAGGAAATATTAGAAAAGCAAACATTTTGTGGAAGAGTCAAACAATTTTCAATCTTGAACAAATTTTAGAAAAGAGGGAAATTTTTGAACAAATTTGAAAACATTAACATTTTTCCAAAAAGTGAACATTTTTGGAATAAATGGAACATTTTTGGAATAAATGGAACATTTAGTGAAACTCAGAACAAAAATCTAAAAAGCGAACAATTATTGCATATGTGAACAATTTATGAAACTATGAACAAAATTAGGGAGAGGCAAGCTTTTTATGAATATCATGAACTTTCTTTCAATTTGTGAACAAAATTCGAGAAATCAGGAACTTTTCCGAACTCTTAAACACTTTTGGAAACCCCGAAAAAAAATGTGGAACCAATATTTTTTGAATCCCGAACATATTTTCCAATTGTGAACACTTTTAGAACAACCGAACATTTATTAATGTGAAAAAAACTCAAATTTCTTTTTTATTAAGCCGAACAAATTTTGAAAAAAGTGACCATTTCTTGAAAATTTGGAAACCCTTGAACAATTTTGAAACCTGAACATTTTTTGACAATCCCAAACGATTTTTAACCAGTGAACAAAATTTGAAAAACAAGAACAATTTTTGGGATTCAAAAAAAAATTCAAATCACAAATATTTTTGGAAAACTCCTGAACATATTTGGAATTTGTGAACAAATTTCAGAAAACGGGAACATTTTTTGAAAACATGAACTTTTCAGAATATCCTGAACATATTTGGAAAGTATTTTTTTATTTTGTGAACAAAATTGAAAAAAAAGGAAATTTCAGAAATTCTGAATTCAAACTTTTTCTAAAATAAAAAAAGAGAAAGAAAAAAAGAATATAATAGAACAAGAAGCAGAAAAAGGGAAATAAATACTTGAAAAGGAAGAAAGAAGAAAATAAAAGAAACAGAAACAGGAAATATTGAAAATCAAGAATATATTTTTTATTTTTAGACCAAAGTTAGAAACGGAGAATAATTTAAAAATTTCCAAACAAATTTGAACCTTGAACAGTTTTTGAATACGTGAACAAAATTTGGAAACAAGAACAATTTTTGAAAACATGAACATTTTTCTAAAATCCCGGTCATTATTTGAAAAGTTCCAAAAAATGAACAAAAATATTCCAAACAATTTTCGCAAAATGAGAACAATTTTTGAAATGCCCGAACAATTTTAAAAAAATGCGAACATTATTTGAATTTATGAACAAGTTTTGAAAGCATGAAATATTTTACAAAATTGGAAATATTTTAAAAGTATGAACATTTTTTCTAGTTTGTGAACAAAATTTGAAACCTGATTTTTTTTTAAATGGACTTGAAATGTAAAGGAAAGAACAAAAAGAAATAGAAAAGGAAAAGAAAAGAAAGAAAAAAGAGAAAAAAAAGAAACAGAAAAATGACAAAAAAAGGTTCAGAGAACCTTCTAGAAGTTTCCCAAAACAAGAAAAACCTGGCTAGGAAACTCTAGAAGGTTCCCAAAACCGGAAGTGCCCCAATTGATTAACGGGCTGGCCCACGTGAGTGCTTCGATCGCCTGCTCTTTGCGTTGCGTCGACATTTGGACGCAACGAGCGGCAAATAGGGAATTCCGGGGGCGCCCCCCTTTCCCTAGTCCAATTCGGATTAGTCCATGGAGAAGGGGCACAGCCACCCTTGAGGCCTTTTTCTCCTTTCCCGTATGGCCCATTGAGGCCTAATACGAATTCCCGTAACTCCCCGGTGATACGTCTCCAACGTATCTATAATTTTTGATTGCTCCATGCTACTTTATCTACTGTTTGGAACTATATTGGGCTTTATTTTCCACTTTTATATTATTTTTGGGACTAACCTATTAATCGGAGGCCCAGCCCAGAATTGCTATTTTTTGCCTATTTGAGTGTTTCGAAGAAACGAAATATCAAATGGAGTCCAAACGGAATGAAACCTTCGCGAACGTGATTTTCTCACCGAACGTGATCCAGGAGACATGGAACCTTCTCCAAGGAACAAAAGAGGCGGTCACGAGGGTGGAGGGCGCGCCCCCCTGGGCACGCCCCCTACCTCGTGGCCCCCCTGCTGCTCCACCAACGTACTCCTTCCTCCTATATATACCTATGTATCCCCAAACGATCGGAACAGGAGCCAAAAACCTAATTCCACCGCTGCAACCTTCTGTATCCACGAGATCCCATCTTGGGGCCTGTTCTGGAGCTCCGCCGGAGGGGGCATCCACCACGGAGGGCTTCTACATCAACACCATAGGCCCTCCGATGAAGTGTGAGTAGTTTACTTCAGACCTTCGGGTCCATAACTAGTAGCTAGATGGCTTCTTCTCTCTTTTTGGATCTCAATACAATGTTCTCCCCCTCTCTCGTGGAGATCTATTCGATGTAATCTTCTTTTTGCGGTGTGTTTGTTGAGACCGATGAATTGTGGGTTTATGGTCCAGTATAATCTATGGAAAATATTTGAACCTTCTCTGAATTCTTTTATGTATTATTGAGTTATCTTTGCAAGTCTCTTCGAATTATCCTTTTTGGTTTGGCCAACTAGATTGGTAGTTCTTGTAATGGGAGAAGTGCTTAGCTTTGGGTTCAATCTTGCGGTGTCCTTTCTCAGTGACAGTAGGGGCAGCAAGGCACGTATTGTATTGTTGCCATCGAGGATAACAAGATGGGGTTTTTATTATATTGCATGAATTTATCCCTCTACATCATGTCATCTTGCTTAAGGGTTACTCTGTTTTTAACTTAATACTCTAGATGCATGCTGGATAGCAGTCGATGAGTGGAGTAATAGTAGTAGATGCAGAATCGTTTCGATCTACTTGTCTCGGACGTGATGCCTATATACATGATCATTACCTAGATATGCTCATAACTATGCTCAATTCTGTCAATTGCTCAACAGTAATTTGTTTACCCACCGTAGAAAATCTATGCTCTTGAGAGAATCCACTAGTGAAACCTATGGCCCCCGGGTCTATTCTCATCATATCAATCTCTATCGCTTTATTACTTGCTTTGTTTTTACTTTGCCTTTTACTTTTCACTTTGCATCTATCTATCAAAAATACCAAAAATATTATTTATCATCTCTATCAGATCTCACTCTCGTAAGTGACCGTGAAGGGATTGACAACCCCTAATCGCGTTGGTTGCGAGTACCTATCGTTTTGTGTAGGTACGAGGGACTTGTGCGTGGTCTCCTACTGGATTGATACCTTGGTTCTCAAAAACTGAGGGAAATACTTACGCTACTTTGCTACATCATCCTCTCCTCTTCAGGGAAATCCAATGCAGTGCTCAAGAGGTAGCAAGAAGAATTTCTGGCGCCGTTGCCGGGGAGGCTCACGCAAGCAAGCCAACCATACCAAGTACCCATCGCAATCCCTATCTCTCGTATTATATTATTTGCCATTTGCCTCTCGCTTTCCGCTCCCCCACTTCACCCTTGCCGTTTTATTCGCCCTCTCTTTCCCAATCTCCTCCTCTCTTTCCCGTTTGCCTTTTTCCGTTGCCTTTCTCTTTGCTTGTGTGTTGGATTACTTGCTGCCATGGCGCAAGATAATACCAAATTGTGTGACTTCTCGAATACCAATAATAATGATTTCCTTAGTACTCCGATTGCTCCTCTTAATAATGATGAGTCTTGTGAAATCCATACCGCTTTGCTGAACCTTGTTATGAAAGATCAATTCGCCGGCCTTCCTAGTGAAGATGCCACTACTCATCTAAACAATTTTGTTGATTTGTGTGATATGCAAAAGAAAAAAGATACGGATAACAATATTGTAAAATTGAAGTTATTTCCGTTTTCTCTTAGAGATCGTGCTAAAGTTTGGTTTTCGTCTTTGCCTAAAAATAGTATTGATTCTTGGAACAAGTGCAAAGATGCTTTTATCTCTAAGTATTTTCCTCCCGCTAAGATCATCACTCTTAGGAACGATATTATGAATTTTAAACAACTTGATCATGAGCATGTTGCCCAATCTTGGGAAAGAATGAAATTAATGCTTCACAATTGCCCTACTCATGGTTTGAATTTATGGATGATCATACAAAAATTTTATACCGGATTGAATTTTTCTTCTAGAAATATTTTAGATTCGGCCGCGGGGGGCACGTTTATGGAAATTACGTTAGGAGATACTACAAAATTGCTTGATAATATTATGGCTAATTATTCTCAATGGCACACCAAAAGATCTTCTAGTAAAAAAGTGCATGCTATAGAAGAAACAATGTTTTGAGTGAAAAGATGGATGAACTTATGAAGATGTTTGCTCCTAAAAATACTCCTCTTGATCCCAATGATATGCCTTTGTCTACCTTGCTTGAGAATAATAATGAATCTATGGATGTGAATTTTGTTGGTAGGAATAGTTTTGGAAACAACGCGTATAGAGGCAATTTTAATCATAGGCCTTATCCTAGTAATCCTTCTGATAATTATGGAAATTCTTACAACAACTCTTATGGAAATTTTAATAAGATGCCCTCTGAATTTGAGAGTAGTGTTAAAGAGTTTATGAATTCGCAAAAGAATTTTAATGCTTTGCTTGAAGAGAAATTGCTTAAAGTTGATGATTTGGTTAGGAACGTTGATAGAATTTCTCTTGAAACTGATTCTTTAAAGCTTAGATCTATTCATCCTAAGCATGATATCAATGAGTCTCTCAAAGCCATGAGAATTTCCATTGATGAGTGCAAAGAAAGAACCGCTAGGATGCGTGCTTCCAAAGATGCCTTTATTAAAGCATGTTCTTCCAATTCCTATGAAAATCAAGATGAAGATCTAAAAGTTATTGATGTGTCACCCATTAAATCTTTGTTTTGCAATATGAATCTTGATGAAACTTAATATGATCTTCCTTTACCTAGAAGGCGTTCTAAGAATTCGAAGTTTCTAGATCTTGATGATGAAATTGATGAAAGTGGGATTGAAAGAAATAAAAACCTAGATGTTGCTAAACCCACTATTTTGGATCTTAAGGAATTTAATTATGAAAATTGCTCTTTGATTGGTTGTATTTCCTTGTTGCAATCCGTGCTAGATTCTCCTCATGCTTATAGTCAAAATAAGGCCTTTACCGAACACATTGTTGATGCCTTGATGCAATCTTATGAAGAAAAACTTGAGTTGAAAGTTTCTATCCCTAGAAAACTCTATGATGAGTGGGTATCTACTATTAAAATTAAAATTAAAGATTATGAGTTTCATGCTTTGTGTGATTTGGGTGCTAGTGTCTCTACTATTCCCAAAACTTTGTGTGATTTGCTAGATTTCCGTGACTTTGATGATTGCTCTCTAAACTTGCATCTTGTGGATTCCACTATTAAAAAGCCTATGGGAAGAATTAATCATGTTCTTATTGTTGCAAATAGGAACTATGTGCCCGTAGATTTTATCGTTCTTGATATAGATTGCAATCCTTCATGTCCTATTATTCTTGGTAGACCTTTCCTTAGAATGATTGGTGCAATTATTGATATGAAGGAATGGAATATTAGATTCCAATTTCCCTTAAAGAAGAGCATGGAACACTTCCCTAGAAAGAAAATAAAATTACCATATGAATCTATCATGAGAGCCACTTATGGATTGCCTACCAAAGATGGCAATACCTAGATCTATCCTTGCTTTTATGCCTAGCTAGGGGCGTTAAACGATAGCGCTTGTTGGGAGGCAACCCAATTTTATTTTTGTTTTTGTTTTTGCTTCTGTTTAGGAATAAATAATCCATCTACCTTCTGTTTGGATGTGGTTTTATCTTTTAATTAGTGTTTGTGCCAAGTAGAACCTATAGGATAACCTACGATGATAGTTGATTTGATTCTGCTGAAAAACAGAAACTTTGCACGCACGAATATAATTTTGTTAAATCACAGAAACGTGCTTTTGCGTTGATTATTTTTGATGCTGTTCAACAAATAAATTGTCCAGGACTTCCTATTTTGGTAGAGTTTTTGGAGTTCCAGAAGTTTGCGTTAGTTACAGATTGCTACAGGCTGTTCTATTTATGACAGATTCTGTTTTGCGTGTGTTGTTTGCTTATTTTGATGACTCTATGGCTAGTAAAATAGTTTACAATCCATAGAGAAGTTGGAATACAGTAGGTTTAACACCAATATAAATAAAGAATGAGTTCATTACAGTCCCTTAAGTAGTTCTTTGTTTTCTTTCTCTAACGGAGCTCACGAGATTTCTGTTGAGTTTTGTGTTGTGAAGTTTTCAAGTTTTAGGTGAATTCTTTTGATGGATTATGGAACAAGGAGTGGCAAGAGCCTAAGCTTGGGGATGCCCATGGCACCCCCAAGATAATCGAAGTACACCAAAAAGTCAAAGCTTGGGGATGCCCCGGAAGGCATCCCCTCTTTCGTCCACTTCCATCGGTAATTTACTTAGAGCTATATTTTTATTCACCACATGATATGTGTTTTGCTTGGAGCGTCTTGTATTATTTGTGTCTTTGATTGTTAGTCTACCACAATCATCCTTGCTGTACACACCTTTTGAGAGAGCCACACATGAATTGGAATTTGTTAGAATACTCTATGTGCTTCACTTATATCTGTTGTGCTTGATAGTTTTGCTCATAGTGCTTCACTTATATCTTTTGAGCGTGATAATTCTTGCTCTAGTACTTCACTTAGATCTTTTAGAGCACAGTGGTGGATTTGTTTTAAAGAAACTATTGATCTCTCATGCTTCACTTAGATTATTTTGGGAGTCGTTAATAGCATCGTAATTTGCTTAATGTTAATATACTTGGTATTCAAGATATGTGAAACTTTCTTTTGAGTGAATTGAATACTAAGATAAGTTTGATGCTTGATAATTATTTTGAGATATGGAGGTGATAATATCAAAGTCATGCTAGTTGGGTGATTATGAATTTGAAGAATGCTTGTGTTGAAGTTTGCAAGTCCCGTAGCATGCACGCATGGTTAAAGTTGTGTAACAAATTTGAAACATGAAGTGTACCTGGCTTGTGCATCCTTATGAGTGGCGGTCGGGGACGAGCGATGGTCTTTTCCTACCAATCTATCCCCCTAGGAGCATGCGTGTGGTACTTGATTTTTGATGGCTTCTAAATTTTTGCAATAAGTATATGAGTTCTTTTGACTAATGTTGAGTCCATGGATTATACGCACTCTCACCTTTCCGCCTTTGCTAGCCTCTTCGGTACCGTGCATTTCGCTTTCTCACCTTGAGAGTTGGTGCAAACTTTGCCGGTGCATCCAAACTCCATTATACGATACGCTCTATCACACATAAACCTCCTTATATCTTCCTCAAAACAGCCACCATACTTACCTATTATGGCATTTCCATAGCCATTCCGAGATATATTGCCATGCAACTTCCATCATCATCATCATGACATACATTAATTTTGTCATATTGCCATTGAATGATCATGTAGTTTACATCGTATTTGTGGCAAAGCCACCATGCATTATTTTTCATACATGTCACTCTTGATTCATTGCACCATCCCGGTACACCGCCGGAGGCATTCATATAGAGTCATATCTTGTTCTAAGTTTTGAGTTGTAATCCTTATGTTGTAATCAATAGAAGTGTGATGATCATCATTGTTAGAGCATTGCCCAAAAAAGGCCAAAAAAAGAAAGGTCCAAAAAAAGAAAAAAGAAAGAAAAAGAAAAAAAAGAAAAGAAAAAAGGGCAATGCTACCATCTCCTTTTCCACACTTGTGCTTCAAAGTAGCACCTTGTTCCTCATGTAATGAGTCTCATATATTGTGCTTCAAGTAGCACCTTGTTCTTCATGTAGTGAGTCTCATAAAGTTGTCCTTTTCATACTAGTGGGAATTTTTCATTATAGAACTTGGCTTGTATATTCCTATGATGGGCTTCCTCAAATGCCCTAGGTCTTCATGAGCAAGCGAGTTGGATGCACACCCACTAGTTTTCTTTTGTTGAGCATTCATATCTCTAGTGCATCCATTGCATTGCAATCCCTACTCCTCATGTTGACATCAATTGATGGGCATCTCCATAGCCCGTTGATTAGCCTCATCAATGTGAGACTTTCTCCTTTTCTGTCGTCTCCACACAATCCCCATCATCATATTCTATTCCACCCATAGTGCTATATCCATGGCTCATGCTCATGTATTGCGTGAAGGTTGAAAAAGTTTGAGATTATTTAAGTATGAAACAATTGCTTGGCTTGTCATCGGGGGTATAGAAGTTAGGAACATCTTTGTGTGACGAAAATGAAGCATAGCCTAACTATATGATTTTGTAGGGATGAACTTTCTTTTGCCATGCTATTTTGAGAAGACATGATTGCTTTGATTAGTATGCTTGAAGTATTATTATTTTTGTGTCAATATGAACTTTTGTCTTGAATCTTTCGGATCTGAATATTCATATCACAATTAAGAAGATTTATATTGAAATTATGCCAAAGTATCACTCTGCATCAAAGATTCTCTTTTTATCATTTACCTACTTGAGGACGAGCAGGAATTAAGCTTGGTGATGCCTGATACGTCTCCAACGTATCTATAATTTTTGATTGCTCCATGCTACTTTATCTACTGTTTTGGACTATATTGGGCTTTATTTTCCACTTCTATATTATTTTTGGGACTAACCTATTAACCGGAGGCCCAGCCCAGAATTGCTGTTTTTTGCCTATTTCAGTGTTTCGAAGAAACGGAATATCAAACGGAGTCCAAACGGAATCAAACCTTCGGGAACGTGATTTTCTCACCGAACGTGATCCAGGAGACTTGGACCCTGCTCCAAGGAACAAAAGAAGCGGTCACGAGGGTGGAGGGCGCGCCCCCCTGGGCGCGCCCCCCTACCTCGTGGCCCCCCTGCTGCTCCACCGATGTACTCCTTCCTCCTATATATTCCTACGTATCCCCAAACGATCAGAACAGGAGCCAAAAACCTAATTCCACCACCGCAACCTTCTGTATCCACGAGATCCCATCTTGGGGCCTGTTCCGGAGCTCCGCCGAAGGGGCCATCCACCATGGAGGGCTTCTACATCAACACCATAGCCCCTCCGATGAAGTGTGAGTAGTTTACTTCAGACCTTCGGGTCCATAGCTAGTAGCTAGATGACTTCTTCTCTCTTTTTGGATCTCAATACAATGTTCCCCCCCTCTCTCGTGGAGATCTATTCGATGTAATCTTCTTTTTGCGGTGTGTTTGTTGAGACCGATGCATTGTGGGTTTATGATCCAGTATTATCTGTGGAAAATATTTGAATCTTCTCTGAATTCTTTTATGTATGATTGAGTTATCTTTGCAAGTCTCGTCGAATTATCCTTTTTGGTTTGGCCAACTAGATTGGTAGTTCTTGCAATGGGAGAAGTGCTTAGCTTTGGGTTCAATCTTGCGGTGTCCTTTCCCAGTGACAGCAGTGGCAGCAAGGCACGTATTGTATTGTTGCCATCGAGGATAACAAGATGGGGTTTTTATCATATTGCATGAATTTATCCCTCTACATCATGTCATCTTGCTTAAGGCGTTATTCTGTTTTTAACCTAATACTCTAGATGCATGCTGGATAGCGGTCGATGAGTGGAGTAATAGTAGTAGATGCAGAACTGTTTCGATCTACTTGTCTCGGACGTGATGCCTATATACATGATCATTACCTAGATATGCTCATAACTATGCTCAATTCTGTCAATTGCTCAACAGTAATTTGTTCACCCACCGTAGAAAATCTATGCTCTTGAGAGAAGCCACTAGTGAAACCTATGGCCCCCGGGTCTATTCTCATCATATGAATCTCTATCGCTTTATTACTTACTTTGTTTTTTACTTTGCCTTTTACTTTTCACTTTGCATCTATCTATCAAAAATACCAAAAATATTATTTATCATCTCTATCAGATCTCACTCTCGTAAGTGATCGTGAAGGGATTGACAACCCCTAATCGTGTTGGTTGCAAGTAGCTATCATTTTGTGTAGGTACGAGGGACTTGTGCGTGGTCTCCTACTGGATTGATACCTTGGTTCTCAAAAACTAAGGGAAATACTTACGCTACTTTGCTGCATCATCCTCTCCTCTTCGGGGAAATCCAACGCAGTGCTCAAGAGGTAGCACCCGGTACTCCGAAAAATATCCGAATCGCTCGGAACCTTTCCGATGTCTGAATATAGTCGTCCAATATATTGATCTTTATGTCTCAACCATTTCGAGACTCCTCGTCATGTCCCCGATCTCATACGGGACTTCGAACTACCTTCGGTAGATCAAAATACATAAACTCATAATACCGATCATCACCGAACGTTAAGCGTGCGGACCCTATGGGTTCGAGAACTATGTAGACACGACCGAGACTCATCTCCGGTCAATAACCAATAGCGGAACCTGGATGCTCATATTGGCTCCCACATATTCTACAAAGATCTTTATCGGTCAAACCGCATAACAACATACGTTGTTCCCTTTGTCATCGGTATGTTACTTTCCCGAGATTCGATCATCGGTATCTCAATACCTAATTCAATCTCGTTACCGGCAAGTCTCTTTACTCATTCACTACAAGAAATATGTCAACTTATGACCTTCTGTCAGTGACCCTGGAAGAATTGGTCATAGATTTATGACCATTTGAGACCAATTGGTCAAAAGCTGTTCGAGGGGCTCCAAACCCTAAACCATTGCGACCATTTTGGTCAGAAAGGTCATAATTTCCTTACATGAAATGGTCATAAAGCTAACAGTGCTAGTCCGCTGCCTTATTTCTAGTTGTTAATGACCAATATAGATGGTCATAGCCTTGTAAATTGTGGTGGGTTGCTATGACTAGGCGCCACCTCATCAGTTTTGCCTATGTGTCATGTCCATGTGGCAGTTTTTGCCCTAGGTTGTGAAGCAACCTATATTTCTGTCATTCCCAAAATTCCCCAAAAAATCTCATAAATTCTTTGGGTCATATCTTCGTCAAATATGTAAAAACCTTCCTTGCCTAGTTCAAAAATAATTCAAAAATATTCATTTTCCTATTCTGTTCAGAGTAACAGTTTGTGAAGGAAGTACCACTTTGGCATGTCCAAATGGTATCCATTTTCTACAATGCTTTCCTATGCCCAAATAACCATGCTCCACCAAATGCCAGCTCAATTCATTCATTATTTTGAGCCGAGCTTTAACATTCGTATTTATGTCCAGTGTGGTGGTTTGCAAAGAAAGTACCACCTAGGCTCCTCCTTTTGAGCTAAAAATTTGTGGAAACGGTCTTCTTAGTAACTGATCATCCTCAGCCAAAACTCACGCCCATTAGCCATGTACATTTCCCGTACCGCTAGTCAAACACTTGGCTGCTAATTCATGTTTGAGCATCGATTGGTCTCCTCGTGAGAATATTATGTTGTAATTTTCTTCCTAGCACCAACCTGGGGAGTGCCCAACCCACTAGACATGCCTAGGCCGCCCAGAACACATGGCAACGCCACGGTCATGCGGTGACCACGCGGCGGGCATGCGAGTTTACGCGCTCTAGAGTTGGGGCCCTCGGCCACCGCCCAAACCTCGACGTATCGCCACCAAACCATGTATTTATGATTAAATAGGTCCTTATGTAACTAGAAATGATTTTTGGAAAAAATAAATAGCAAACTATGAGGCAGCTGGAGTTCAAATTTGACCTGCTTCCAACTAAATTGGCAGAAATTTGTCTTTTTCACGAGAGGTGGATCAAAAAAATTTACACCAAACCATTTTGTCAATTGTGCATTAAATATGGCCTAGTATTTTATAAAAATGATTTGGTCCAATTTTGCAACAATTATTTGGTAGTTCCTTCACAAAAAAACCTCCTTTCGGGCACTCAAAAATGGAAAATGGTTTTTTCGTCCAACGAAAATGAAAACTTCCTTAGGCAACATTGTTTGCTATTCCAATATGCACCCTTGTGCACAATATGAGATCATTTGAACAAACTATGCCATGAATGTGGCCATAAGATTGATCATTTGGCTTGAAAGCCATGAATCTTCACACTTGATAGCTCATTTCTGAGAACACTTTTTTTAAAATAATTACCTTATTACAAGTTTATTATTTTTCCTGGAAACTTGGTCACATATAATGACACAATGCGAAGGTTTTCCAATTTTTTGATTTTTTTTGAATATTTTATGCCCGTTTCAAAATGCGGTCAAAACGGCGGGCTTGACCGTTCCTAGCTAGTGGTTGAATATTGGAAAACTCTTGGTGTTTCTCTGATTAAATAGATACTTATGTACCTAGAAATGATTTTTTTAAAAATAAATAGCAAACTATGAGGCAGTTGCAGTTCAAATTTGACCCGCTTCCAACTGAATCGGCGGAAATTTGTCTTTTTCACGAGAGGTGGATCAAAACTTTTTACACCCAACCATTTTGTCAATTGTGCATTAAATATGTCCTAGTATTTTATAAAATTGATTTGGTCCAATTTTGCAACAATTATTTGGTAGTTCCTTCACAAAAAACCTCATTTCAAGCACTCGAAAAATGGAAAATGGTTTTTTCGTCCAACGAAAATGAAAACTTCCTTAGGCAACATTGTTTGGAATTCCAAGATGCACCCTTGTGCACAATATGAGATCATTTGAAAAAACTATGCCATGAATGTGGCCATAAGATTGATCATTTGGCTTGAAAGCCATGAATCTTCACGCATGATAGCTCATTTCTGAGAACACTTTTTTAAAATAATTGTCGTATTACAAGTTTGTTATTTTTCCTGGGAACTTGGCCACATATAATGACACAATGCGAAGGTTTCCCAATTTTTTGATTTTATTTTTATTTTTTTATGCCCGTTTCAAAATGCGGTCAAAACGGCGGGAATGACCATTCCTAGCTAGTGGTTGAATCTTGAATTTGTTTAGGTGTTTCTCTGATTAAATAGATACTTATGTACCTATAAATGATTTTTGGAAAAAATAAATAGCAAACTATGAGGCAGCTGCAGTTCAAATTTGACCCGCTTCCAGCTGAATCAGCGGAAATTTGTCCTTTCACGAGAGGTGGATCAAAACTTTTTACACCCAACCATTTGGTCAATTATGCATTAAATATGGACTAGTATTTTAGAAAATTGATTTGGTCCAATTTTGCAACATTTATTTGGTAGGTTCTTCACAAAAAACCTCATTTGGGGCACTCAAAAAATGGAAAATGATTTTTTCGTCCAAAGAAAATGAGAATGTTTCTTCTTGATTTTCTCATATCATAAAACTATGTCACATTCATTCAAAAAATGGAAAACTATGTCACATTTGGTGACACAATGAGAATGTTTCTTTTTGATTTTCTCATATCATAAAACTGTTTATATGATTCAACACCTTTTTTTGAAAAATATGGTTCAACACCTTATTTTTAGTCGATTACGACCAATTCAGAAGGTCATAACGTGTACTGCATTCTGATTGGTCCGTAGTCATGTCACGCGGATCGTGCTCAAACGCCGTCGGATGCTCTCGGATCCGACGGTAGCCCTTTCTCCCTCACCCCATCCCCCTCTTTGTCTGAAAAAAAGAAAAAGAAAAAAGAAAACTCCCTCACCCTCTCACCCCACAAACCCTAGTGCTCCAGATCCGCCACCCATTCACGCGCTCCCTCTCCCCCATCGCCGCCGCCACCCCGCCGATCCGCCATCCGACCCCGCCGCCCGCGCCCGCGCGCCACCAACTGCTTCTCCTCGCCTCCTGGAGGACGTCCGCCGCTCTTCCTCCGCCCGTCCCGGAGGCCTCGGTCCGCGCCCTCCTCCGCAGGGCTGCCGCGCTCGTCCAGCCCTCGGCGCCCGCGTCTGAGCGAGAGGAGCTCGCTGCTCAAGCATGCACAAGAGCCATGGCGCCCTCCCAAGCTCCTCCGTCTTCATCGAAGCACCACAGGACCAATAGCTCCACCGCGCGTGCCCGCCGGCGGCAAGAGTCCCAGGACAGTGAGCTAAGTCTCTCCCTTGCCTTCTCGTTTTCACGTGCTCCCTTTCTTCCCTTCCCTCGCTAACCTCCCGCTCTCTGTGTCCTTTCCTTGTTATGACAGCCAACACCATGGATGGACTCTGTCCAGGATCTCGCCGCTCGTACCCGCTTCCTCTGGCCACCGAAGCCTCTGACCAGCCTCGTCGTGTGGAGCTCCTCCCCCACCTGGCAGATCCGGCCTCTCCTGCCCGTTGACCGCGCCGCCGGAGCCCTGCATCGCCCCTCACTGGTTCTTGCTTTGATGCCCACCTCTGTAAAAAATTTCACTTGCTCTACTTGTTTTGATGTGGAGATGTGAGGAGTTTGTAGTTTCTTTGTGTGCTTGGCCGATGGGGTTGTTTTTGGCTCTGTTTGGTCTGTGCTGGATAATAGTCTGAAGCCTGAAGGCGATAGGAACCATGTGTGTGTGTATAGAACCTTGAGGTTGCAGGCTCTCCTGGCTAAATGAATGGATTCTAGTGGTTAACTCGCAAACTGAAACATTCATGAATTTAGTCACGAAATTGGCAGGCAGATGGATGTCTTTGCTGTAAAGATTGATTTACTGTAATCTGCTTTGTTTACCTTATTTCGGCAGTTTCTGAATGTCATATTAATTGAAGCTTTAAACCAAGAATTTGTTACTGTGTCTTTTAAGTCCTTAGAACTCCTAAGAAAATTAAAGAAAGTTTTCTGGCGTGCCTTGCAATAGCTGGAAACAATCGAGTCATGTTGATGTTGTCAGGCTTGGTAGATTCAGTTTGGCATGGATTTGGATCAAGTTTGCATTCTGAGACAGGTTTGTTTCTGGGATTTTGCTGCTGGTGTTGTACACATGTTGCTTGCCATTTTTGCCTCTAGAGTCGGTAAACACTCTCTAAACAACGGACAAGAACAGCAGATGTTCACGCTGTCAGTGTGTCGGCTTGGAGATTCGACCTGTGATATTACTAATGCCCATCCTCTGTCCGTCTGCAGCCGTGATATTCTCCTCCCTCATGCAACTGGAGCACGGGATGAGCGACTCCGACGACCGGAGGCAGAGGGCGGCGTGCGCGGAGAGGTACAGGAGGAGAGACGAGCCAGAGGATAGCAAGAGGCCCGTCTCCGAGATGGACGCCGAGATAGAGGAGGAGTGCGGGATCTGCATGGAGCTCAACAGCAGGGTCATGCTGCGCAACTGCAGCCACGACATGTGCATCAAGTGCTATCATCAATGGTGAGCGAGAACAAGAACCTGGCCCCCTCGCGTTATCATTTGTTTTTCACTAGAACACTAGAACTTGCTTATCGACATGAACGTGCAAATAAGAAATTCTCACCGCTTAATAATTAACCAAAGCTTAATTGATTTGCCAAGCAATATCCTGTGCTTATTAGTTGCAAGTTGTATTGGTTTGCTCTGCTGCCATGTTAATTCTTTGTTTCCCCTTTGTGTTAACCACCTTGCTCTGTTGTACAGAAACTTTATTGAGAAATTGTCAGTTAACACTAGGATCAGTAACCACCTTGTGCATTCTAGGATCAATATTCAATTATTTTGTACTGCTTTCTTCGAGGTTCATGGTCCAGGCAGATGGCTCACTGTTCGTTCCAGTTCCTGTTATGTTATAGCTGCTTATCTTACTAATATTTGTACTATTTGTCTTATGTTCTTGTTTGTATTCAGTCAATGCCTCCAATGTGGTCGACATCGAGTGCATCGGGGATTCGGGGTCGTCTTCGAGAAGGATAAGACCAGGGCCTCCAATGGATCATTCAGTGCTCCACTTCTCCTCTTCTTCCTAACCATTTCCTGTCTTCCTGCCGTCACATGCAATGGCTACTTGTCACCTCCTTCTTAATTAGTACACATGGAGCTTAAACCAATTGTATCTGGAATTCAGTTGTAAGAAAGTGTCTAATCTGAAACAAGGCATGGGTGGGAATTTGTTTGGTCTAGAGTACACTGCAATATGTTTCTTGTATGCTTTAGCCACTGTTAGATTACAGTACTACTACTACTAGTCTATATATGCAACTTGTCTACAGTAAAATTATTTGACTTGTTAAAACTGCCACACATAGTACTGCTACTAGTCTATATATGCAACCAGTACCTATGTTTCTCAATATAAAGACGTTTTGGTAGTTTAAATGATGGATGGAGTGATAGTTACAGTAGGTTTGAATCCCAATTTTTCTGTGGTAGCACAACAACTGTTGTGTCGCTCCTTATGTTAGCCGTGTTATTCTTCTGACCTGGCTGTACAGACACCTATGGTTCATAGCTAGCTGGCTATAGCTTCATCCTGTTGGCCTTTTTTGAACATTGTGCCGTTGGTTCTCATTTCACCTCATTTTATTGGTACATACCTTCAGAATTGTTTCCATA
Source organism: Triticum aestivum (assembly GCF_018294505.1). Classification (NCBI taxonomy): domain Eukaryota; kingdom Viridiplantae; phylum Streptophyta; class Magnoliopsida; order Poales; family Poaceae; genus Triticum; species Triticum aestivum. The sequence goes on along the minus strand of NC_057804.1, from coordinate 380,415,721 downwards.
CCAAGGGCCATGTTATTGTTTGAATTTCAGTTTTGTTCTGGTAATACAGAAAGTGCTCTGTTGGTTCTCAGTTTACCTCGTTTTATTGGTATATATTCATGCAGGCGGAGCAGCGGGTGGGGGAGTAAAATCAGGCGATGGCCAGCAAGTCAAGGCCGTCACAACGGCCGGCATGCACCACAAGGAGGAGGATGGCCTCTTCACCTACTCTGGCCCCGTCCTCCCCGACTCCTGGTCGTGCCCCTGTGCATGATAGCGCCCTCACTCTTCTACTTCTACTACCTACTGTTGCTCTTGTGTTGCTATTATACGATGGTAGTATGCTGCTGCTGATGTTGTTGATGCCATGCTTTTTGTCTTGTCATGCACTGAAATTAATTGGTAGCATTAGAAGCAAATTTCCCATCATCCTTTAGCTGCACTAGTCTTGTGTATTTGGCAGGCATATGCATATCTGTAGCTCTTCCTTTTTTTGATAATTCACTCATCTGTAGCAGTCACATATCTGTCCTCGTAACATCTGCTTGATCAATGTTGTTTTGTTCTCATATAGAATGTCCATTTGTTGCTGTCTATCTGCTTGCTGGGTGTGCATCCAAGTGTGGGATGTTGTTGGTGATCCTCCGTAGATTTACAGTGTTAGTTTTTCCTTCTGTTCTAGTAGACCCGATTGAGCTGGATTGTTCATCTAGGGTGGGTGCGCACATCAAGTGCCAACTGTCGGTCATCCACCGTGGGTTTGTTTTCTTCACTTCTGCAACAATACACCAAGTGAATCATGCGTCCACTTGGAAGTAGACCCAGTTACATCATGAGTGGTGGATCATTGGTCGTTTAAAATGGTTTCTTAAGAGTGCTGACTTATTATTCAGTGAATTTTCTCTGATGTGTCTAAAATGCTGTCTTTGTGCCTACTTCATTGTTGTCATTCCTATAGTGTGCTTTTTCAGTTTCATTTTACTGTAATATCGCCCAGTTTTATAGTGTAATTTACTGCATAGTCACTGTAAAACTTGTAGGTATTACAGTGGAATACCTAACATTTTTTTAGGGAGTTACACTGTAAATAACCAATTTTATACATTGTATAAACTGCAGGTATTTACAGTGGAATTCCTCTATTTTTTCACTGTATATCCTCAATTTCTATTACAATGTAAAGTCCCACATTTATCATACTCCATGCTTTATCTCTAATTTCTTGGTCTTTTGACATTGTAAATTACAGCTATATTAACGCCCTTATTTTCTTGTGTATTTCCAATGCTTTTTAACTCTGTATTTCCTGTTGGTTTACTGTTTTTACCCTGATCTAAATATATTTCAGTGTTGCTTTCAGTCTGTTAGAACCTGATGATTCCAGTTTTTTTACTAGATTCTTTGATGTTTTCTGCAGAAAAATTCATCTAAAAGGTGTCCGTACATCAGAAGGGTGAGCACAAGGAGTAGGAGACTGTTGGCGTTTTGTAAAACCTGATGATCCTGCTTTTGTACATCAGAAGTAGCAGCAGTAGGGGAAGGGTTATCTGGGAATTTAATGTATCTTCTCTCTGTTTGTGAATGAAATAGTGATTATTTATGTGATTTAATGTATCTTCTCTCTGTGAATTTCATGTATGTTTCAGAATTACAATTCCTGTTTCATATGAAATAGTAATTATGTATGTGATTTGAAAATGTGTGCAATGAAAACATGACTCTTGCGACCCACTTATCAAAATAATTTGAGCACATTTGAAATTTTTGACGTGTGGGACCAGTGTATGATATTATGATATTTGGGACAAATGTAAAACAGTGGAAAATAAAATAGCAAAAAGTAAAAGATCATACGCTGTAAAAGGCCGCATCTAGAAATAAAAGTGCTGAATTGTTGGGCCAGGCCCATGTAGCTAGAAAAAATTAATAGAGAAAAAATATAGTAAAAAGGCCGAATTGTTGGGCTCGGCCCATGTAGAAAATCGAATTGGACCGGGTTGAATCTTGTGCCACATCAGCTTGCCACGCTGGATGCCTACGTGGCCTGGGGGAGGTTGCTAGTGACCAAAACGCCACAGTAGGAATATTTTGGTCGTAAACGTCTTTGACCATTCCAGAAGAAAGGTCGCTATAGTCAGTTTACGACGGCCAGCTTTTGACCTTCTGTTTTTGGTCACAAAAAGGTCATAAATGGAAATTTGTGACCTTTCAGTGACCAATAGTGGTGGTCATAAGTTGACATATTTCTTGTAGTGATTCCGTAATGCATCATCCCGCAACTAACTCATTAGTCACATTGCTTGCAAGGCTTATAGTGATGTGCATTACCGAGAGGGCCCAGAGATACCTCTCCGACAGTCGGAGTGACAAATCCTAATCTAGATCTATGCCAACTCAACAAACACCATCGGAGACACCTGTAGAGCACCTTTATAATCACCCAATTACGTTCTGACGTTTGGTAGCACATAAAGTGTTCCTATGGTATTCGGGAGTTGCATAATCTCATAGTTGTGGGAACATGTATAAGTCATGAAGAAAGAAATAGCAACATACTAAACGGTCAAGTGCTAAGATAACGGAATGGGTCAATTCAATCACATCATTCTCTAATGATGTGATCCCGTTAATCAAATGACAAATCATGTCTATGGCTAGGAAACTTAACCATCTTTGATTCAACGAGCTAGTCAAGTAGAGGCATACTAGTGACACTCTGTTTGTCTATGTATTCACACATGTATCAAGTTCCCGGTTAATACAATTCTAGCATGAATAATAAACATTTATCATGAAATAAGGAAATAAATAATAACTTTATTATTTCCTCTAGGGCATATTTCCTTCACAATCATCACGTGGTGTCTCAACACGAAGAACTGTCGCAACGGTGCATACTCAGGGAGATCACTTAAGCCTTGATATTTTAGTAAGGGATCATTGTTGGGAAACGTAGTAATTTCAAAAAAATTCCTACGCACGCACAAGATCATGGTGATGCATAGCAACGAGAGGGGAGAGTGTTCGTCCACGTACCCTCGTAGACCGTAAGCAGAAGCGTTATGACAACGCGGTTGATGTAGTCGTACGTCTTCACGATCCGACCGATCCAAGCACCGAACGTACGGCACCTCCGAGTTCAGCACACGTTCAGCTCGATGACGATCCCCGGGCTCCGATCCAGCAAAGCTTCGGGGATGAGTTCCGTCAGCACAACAGCGTGGTGACGATGATGATGTTCTACCGGCGCAGGGCTTTGCCTAAACTCCGCGACGATATGACCGAGGTGGAATATGGTGGAGGGGGGCACCGCACACGGCTAAGGAACGATCCGTAGATCAACTTGTGTGTCTATGGGGTGCCCCTGCCCCCGTATATAAAGGAGGGAGGGGGGAGGCCGGCCGGCCCTTGTTGGGCGCGCCAGGAGGAGGAGTCCTCCTCCTAGTAGGAGTAGGACTCCTCCTTTCCTACTCCTACTAGGAGGGGAAGGAAGGGGAGAGGAGGGGAAGGAAAGAGGGGGGCGCCGCCCCCCCCTCCTAGTCCAATTCGGACCAGAGGGAGAGGGGGCACGCGGCCCTTCCTAGCCGCCCCTCTCTCTTCCCACCAAGGCCCATGTGGCCCATTAACTCTCCAGGGGGGTTCCGGTAACCCTCCGGCACTCCGGTTTTCTCCGAAATCACCCGGAACACTTCCGGTGTCCGAATATAGTCGTCCAATATATCAATCTTTATGTCTCGACCATTTCGAGACTCCTCTTCATGTCCGTGATCACATCCGGGACTCCGAGCAAACTTCGGTACATCAAAACTTGTAAACTCATAATAAGACTGTCATCGTAACGTTAAGCGTGCGGACCCTACGGGTTCGAGAACTATGTAGACATGACCTAGAACTATTCTCGGTCAATAACCAATAGCGGAACCTGGATGCCCATATTGGTTCCTACATATTCTACGAAGATCTTTATCGGTCAAATCGCATAACAACATACGTTGTTCCCTTTGTCATCGGTATGTTACTTGCCCGAGATTTGATCATCGGTATCCAATACCTAGTTCAATCTCGTTACCGGCAAGTCTCTTTACTCGTTCTATAACATATCATCTTATAACTAACTCATTAGTTACAATGCTTGCAAGGCTTAGGTGATGAGTATTACCGAGAGGGCCCAGAGATACCTCTCCGACAATCGGAGTGACAAAACCTAATCTCGAATTATGCCAACCCAACATGTACCTTCGGAAACACCTGTAGAGCACCTTTATAATCACCCAGTTACGTTGTGACGTTTGGTAGCACACAAAGTGTTCTTCCGGTAAACGGGAGTTGCACAATCTCATAGTTGCAGGAACTTTGTATAAGTCATGACGAAAGCAATAGCAACATACTAAACGATCAAGTGTTAGGCTAACGGAATGGGTCATGTCAATCACATCATTCTCCTAATGATGTGATCCCATTAATCAAATGACAACACATGTCTATGGTTAGGAAACTTAACCATCTTTGATTAATGAGCTAGTCAAGTAGAGGCATACTAGTGACTTTATGTTTGTCTATGTATTCACACGTGTATCATGTTTCCGGTTAATACAATTCTAGCATGAATAATAAACATTTATCATGATATGAGGAAATAAATAATAAATTTATTATTGCCTCTAGGTCATATTTCCTTCAGTCTCCCACTTGCACTAGAGTCAATAATCTAGATTACATAGTAATGATTCTAACACCCATGGAGTCTTGGTGCTGATCATGTTTTGCTCGTGAGAGAGGCTTAGTCAACGGGTCTGCAACATTCAGATCCGTATGTATCTTGCAAATCTCTATGTCGCCCACTTGGACTTGGTCCCGAATGGAATTGAAGCGTCTCTTGATGTGCTTGGTCCTCTTGTGAAATCTGGATTCCTTTGCGAAGGCAATTGCACCAGTATTGTCACAGAAGATCTTCATTGGTCCCGATGCACTAGGTATGACACCTAGATCGGAAATGAACTCCTTCATCCAGACTCCTTCATTTGCTGCTTCCGAAGCAGCTATGTACTCCGCTTCACATGTAGATCCCGCTACGACACTTTGTTTAGAACTGCACCAACTTACAGCTCCACCGTTTAATAAAAACATGTATCCGGTTTGCGATTTAGAATCGTCCGGATCAGTGTTAAAGCTTGCATTGATGTAACCGTTTACGACTAGCTCTTTGTCACCTCAATATACGAGAAACATATCCTTAGTCCTTTTCAGGTATTTCAGGATGTTCTTGACCGCTGTCTAGTGATCCACTCCTGGATTACTTTGGTACCTTCCTGCCAAGCTTATTGCTAAGCATACGTCAGGTCTGGTACACAGCATTGCATACATGATAGAGCCTATGGCTGAAGCATAGGGAACATTTTTCATTTTCTCTCTATCTTCTGCTGTGGTCAGGCATTGAGTTTGACTCAACTTCACACCTTGTGGCACAGGCAAGAATCCTTTTTTGCCTGATCCATTTTGAAATTTTTCAAAATTTTGTCAAGGTATGTGCTTTGTGAAAGTCCTGTTAAGCGTCTTGATCTATCTCTATAGATCTTGATGCCCAATATGTAAGCAGCTTCACCGAGGTCTTTCATTGAAAAACTTTTATTCAAGTATCCTTTTATGCTATCCAGAAATTCTATATTTCCAATTAATAATATGTCATGTACATATAAAATTAGAAATGCTACAGAGCTCCCACTCACTTTCTTGTAAATACAGGCTTCTCCAAAAGTCTGTATAAAACCATATGCTTTGATCACACTATCAAAGCGTTTATTCCAACTCCGAGATGCTTGCACCAGTCCATAAATGGAACGCTGGAGCTTGCACACTTTGTCAGCACCTTTTGGATCAACAAAACCTTCCGGCTGCATCATATACAACTCTTCTTCTAGAAATCCATTCAAGAATGCAGTCTTGACATCCATTTGCCAAATTTCATAATCATGAAATGCAGCAATTGCTAACATGATTCGGACGGACTTAAGCATCGCTACGAGTGAGAAAGTCTCATCGTAGTCAACCCCTTGAACTTGTCGAAAACCTTTTGCAACAAGTCGAGCTTTATAGACAGTTATATTACCATCAGCGTCAGTCTTCTTCTTAAAGATCCATTTATTCTCAATGGCTTGCCGATCATCGGGCAAGTCAACAAAGTCCATACTTTGTTTTCATACATGGATCCCATCTCAGATTTCATGGCTTCTAGCCATTTTGCGGAATCCGGGCTCATCATCGCTTCCTCATAGTTCGTAGGTTCATCATGGTCAAGTAACATGACTTCCAGAATAGGATTACCGTACCACTCTGGTGCGGATCTTACTCTGGTAGACCTACGAGGTTCAGTAGAAACTTGATCTGAAGTTTCATGATCATTATCATTAGCTTCCTCACTAATTGGTGTAGTTGTCACAGGAACTGGTTCTCGTGATGAACTAGTTTCCAATAAGGGAGTAGATACAGTTATCTCATCAAGTTCTACTTTCCTCCCACTCACTTCTTTCGAGAGAAACTCCTTCTCTAGAAAGGATCCATTCTTAGCAACGAATGTCTTGCCTTCGGATCTGTGATAGAAGGTGTACCCAATAGTCTCTTTTGGGTATCCTATGAAGACACATTTCTCCGATTTAGGTTCGAGCTTATCTGGTTGAAGTTTCTTCACATAAGCATCGCAGCCCCAAACTTTAAGAAACGACAACTTTGGTTTCTTGCCAAACCACAGTTCATAAGGCGTCGTTTCAACGGATTTTGATGGTGCCCTATTTAACGTGAATGTGGCCGTCTCTAAAGCATAACCCCAAAATGATAGCGGTAAATCAGTAAGAGACATCATAGATCGCACCATATCAAGTAAAGTGTAGGCGTGAGTTGTGGTGTTCCAGGTGGCGTTCAAACACACCATTTCGTTGTGGTGTTCCAGGTGGCGTGAGTTGCGAAACTATTCCACACTGTTTCAAGTGTAGGCCAAACTCATAACTCAAATACTCTCCTCCACGATCAGATCATAGAAACTTTATTTTCTTGTTACGATGATTTTCCACTTCACTCTGAAATTCTTTGAACTTTTCAAATGTTTCAGACTTGTGTTTCATCAAGTAGATATACCCATATCTGCTCAAATCATCTGTGAAGGTGAGAAAATAACAATACCCGCCGCGAGCCTCAACATTCATTGGGCCACAAACATCAGTATGTATGATTTCCAACAAATCAGTTGCCCGCTCCATAGTTTCGGAGAACGGCGTTTTAGTCATCTTGCCCATAAGGCACGGTTCGCAAGTACCAAGTGATTCATAATCAAGTGATTCCAAAAGTCCATCAGTATGGAGTTTCTTCATGCGCTTTACACCGATATGACCCAAACGGCAGTGCCACAAATAAGTTGCACTATCATTATTAACTCTGCATCTTTTGGTTTCAACACTATGAATATGTGTATCACTACTATCGAGATTTAATAAAAATAGACCACTCTTCAAGGGTGCATGACCATAAAAGATATTACTCATATAAATAGAACAACCATTATTCTCTGATTTAAATGAATAACCGTCTCGCATCAAACAAGATCCAGATATAATGTTCATGCTCAACGCTGGCACCAAATAACAATTATTCAGGTCTAAAACTAATCCCGAAGATAGATGTAGAGGTAGCGTGCCGACCGCGATCACATCGACTTTGGAACCGTTTCCCACGTGCATCGTCACCTCCTCCTTGGCCAGTGCTCGCTTATTCCATAGTCCCTGTTTTGAGTTGCAAATATTAGCAACAGAACCAGTATCAAATACCCAGGTGCTACTACGAGCTCTAGTTAGGTACACATCAATAACATGTATATCACATATACCTTTGTTCACTTTGCCATCCTTCTTATCCGCCAAATACTTGGGGCAGTTCCGCTTCCAGTGACCAGTCTGCTTGCAGTAGAAGCACTCAGTTTCAGGCTTAGGTCCAGACTTGGGTTTCTTCTCTTGAGCAGCAACTTGCTTGCTGTTCTTCTTGAAGTTCCCCTTCTTCTTCCCTTTGCCCTTTTTCTTGAAACTAGTGGTCTTGTTGACCATCAACACTTGATGCTCCTTCTTGATTTCTACCTCCGCAGCTTTTAGCATTGTTAAGAGCTCAGGAATAGTCTTGTTCATCCCTTGCATATTATAGTTCATCACAAAGCTCTTGTAGCTTGGTGGCAGTGATTGGAGAATTCTGTCAATGACGCTATCATCCGGAAGATTAACTCCGAGTTGAATCAAGTGATTATTATACCCAGACATTTTGAGTATATGTTCACTGATAGAACTATTCTCCTCCATCTTGCAGCTGTAGAACTTATTGGAGACTTCATATCTCTCAATCCGGGCATTTGCTTGAAATATTAACTTCAAGTCCTGGAACATCTCATATGCTCCATGACGTTCAGAACGTCGTTGAAGACCCGGTTCTAAGTCGTAAAGCATGGCACACTGAAGTATAGAGTAGTCATCAGCTTTGCTTTGTCAGACGTTCTTAACGTCATCAGTTGCATCAGCAGCAGGCCTGGCACCCAGCGGTGCTTCCAGGACGTAAGTTTTCTGTGCAGCAATGAGGATAATCCTCAGGTTATGGACCCAGTCCGTGTAATTGCTACCATCATCTTTCAACTTTGCTTTCTCAAGGAACGCATTAAAATTCAACGGAACAACAGCACGAGCCATCTATCTACAAACAAACATAGACAAGTAAAATACTATCAGGTACTAAGTTCATGATAAATTTAAGTTCAATTAATCATATTACTTAAGAACTCCCACTTAGACAGACATCTCTCTAGTCATCTAAGTGATCACGTGATCCAAATCAACTAAACCATAACCGATCATCATGTGAGATGGAGTAGTTTTCAATGGTGAACATCACTATGTTGATCATATCTACTATATGATTCACGCTCGACCTTTCGGTCTCCGTGTTCCGAGGCCATATCTGCATATGCTAGGCTCGTCAAGTTTAACCTGAGTATTCTGCGTGTGCAAAACTGGCTTGCACCCGTTGTAGATGGACGTAGAGCTTATCACACCCGATCATCACGTGGTGTCTGGGCACGACGAACTTTGGCAACGGTGCATACTCAGGGAGAACACTTCTTGATAATTTTAGTGAGAGATCATCTTAAAATGCTACCGTCAATCAAAGCAAGATAAGATGCATAAAGGATAAACATCACATGCAATCAATATAAGTGATATGATATGGCCATCATCATTTTGTGCTTGTGATCTCCATCTCCGAAGCACCGTCATGATCACCATCGTCACCGGCGCGACACCTTGATCTCCATCGTAGCATCGTTGTCGTCTCGCCAACTATTGCTTCTACGACTATCATTACCACTTAGTGATAAAGTAAAGCAATTACAGGACGTTTGCATTTCATACAATAAAGCGACAACCATATGGCTCCTGCCAGTTGCCGATAACTTTGGTTACAAAACATGATCATCTCATACAATAAAATATAGCATCATGTCTTGACCATATCACATCACAACATGCCCTGCAAAAACAAGTTAGACGTCCTCTACTTTGTTGTTGCAAATTTTACGTGGCTGCTACGGGCTTTTAGCAAGAACCGTTCTTACCTACGCATAAAAACCACAACGATAGTTTGTCAAGTTGGTGCTGTTTTAACCTTCGCAAGGACCGGGCGTAGCCACACTCGATTCAGCTAAAGTGAGAGAGACAGACACCCGCCAGCCTCCGGGACCGGGTTATCTTCCCTCAAATGACCTGGAGTTCTTCAATTGACTGGGTCATGTCATTGTAGCCCCCGAGTCTTAAGACGACTTGAGGAGTTGTCTTGAGATTCTCCATATTTAACCGTGATATAAACAGCCATGAGTTATTCAACAGCTCAGTGATATAATAATCCCTTTTGCAGTAGACAACTTGTCCTGCATCAAAGAACTTGCAAGCCAGAGTAATTGCTCTTTTAAAGAAAACAATATGTAATATAAGAAATATACTAGATGGATTTCACCAGATATGTTAGGCCAGAAATTATCCACCGCGGAGTTGACGATCACCATGGTGAAGTTGAAATCAACCACGGACGAGCCGGCCGCGGGATCAGACAGATAAGTTGGTCGTGGTGTTGTAAGCCGGTGCGGACGGGCGAGTTAACCGTAGCATTGTAAGCCGACACGGACAAGAAAATCGACCGTAGCATTGAAAATGGCACGGACGCGGGCCAGTCGGCCAGGGGCGCGAACGATGAGTCAGTCACGTATGTTGATGTAGCGGGGGCGGCGACTTGCGCATGTATCCGTCCAGCAGCACGGCATGAACGCGCTAGTGCGAAAATAATATTGGCGCACACCCCTTTGCGACACCGTTGTAATGAATAATGGTCCTGCGAAAAAACACCACAGACCAGAGTAATTGTTCTCAAACAAAATATGTGCTGATAAAATTCTTAGGAAAAATAGCACCTCATGTTTTGTCGGGCGAACACATCTCCTCTGGCTTCCTCTGTTTTATCTAAGAAACCACACTATGCAGCATAATATCAAATTGTTGATTGAACCGTGTGTGAGGTACTGGAGGTGCATGGAAAGTGAATAATATATGCATGTGATCAGCACTCTGGCCGCATAATCCATGCACGCAGAAGGTTTTCTCCTTCTCTTTTGTCTGCTTCTGCCTGGAGAAGCATCCCTTGTTTGACATTGTCAATAAAAAGGCAAGTCTGAAATCGTCTGATCCAAAGAACTGCTCCTTTGCGCTGGTGTTGCACATTAAAGTCGCACCTACCCTGTCAGTGTCTTGCCTGAAAAAGAGCCACATCACGCAAAGGATCATCAGGCGCCTCGCAACAACGACAGGCAAAGGCCCAGCAACGACGGGCGAGGGCACAACATAGCAGGAGGACAGCCGCCCGAGGACAGGGCCGACTTGAAGAGGCGAGGCGGTTGGACACGGTTGCGGGGGCGACTCTGGCTCGCAGGCAGGATGCGGGCGGCCCGCAATAGAGGCCGGAGCCGGTAGAGGTGACTTGGAGAGGCGGCGATTCAATCCGGCTGTGACGGTGACTCGGTGAGGCCGGGTGTCGGTACAGCCGCGGAGGGCGGTGACTCGGCGACGGCGGAGGCGGCTCCAGTCGCGGATGACGGAGGCGAGTTGAGCGCCCGGCTGAAGCAAGTGAGACGGTTCGGGGCTGCGAGCCCGGGCAGCTCAGAAGCGGCACGGCGGCTCAAGGCGGAGCAGCGGCCCGGAGGACGCTGGCAAGGCGGGCAAGGCAAAACGGAGCAGCATGAGGCAGATCCATTGAGGCAGAGACCGCTGCCCACTTCCGAGTCGTGGTTTTCCTTCCCTCAAACTTTTTTTTTCACGGGCCAGACTATACTTTTGTGAAAAAGTAGTGCTACTAGATCGATCTTGACTTGACTCCGGCTGATACACTTTTTGCCATAGTGTGTCAGATTAGTCTTCGGAGTCGCTTGCCCCAAGTAAAAAAATTGATCCAGTATTTGCTCTATCAAAGGATGCCTTGACGTATTTGCTGCTTCACATTGATGTGACTTGCTGACTGATTCTTCCGTGGACTAGTACTCCCTCTTGCATGTACGTGTATCCAGCTTGATCCATTGGAGGAAAACAAGGGACTACGGTGATTTAACCACGGCGCAGGATTGCTTCCCGTCAGTTTCGGTATATCCGCCCCGTAACCCGAGTAGGAAAGCTGCAAACGGAAAGTTTAATCTCGGTCTCGATGATTCTTCTGGACGGCAGCGACGGCGCTCACAATCCTAATCTCTCAATCTTCAAACTTGCATCTGCCAACCTCAAAATTAATCATAATTCTGAACATAAACTGATGAACGTGTCGGCTTTGTCCAAGGCTGTCTCACGCCGGGTTATCCCGCGTGCTTTTCATGCTGGCGCTTTTTCATCTGACATACCATGAGCTTCTCAATCCCCTGAAGAGATCCCTCTAAGAACTCAACACCACCGTGCGCAGGCCCCAATAAGATGCAAAAAGATAAACATCACATGCAATCAAAATAAGTGATATGATATGGCCATCATCATCATCATCTTGTGCCTTTGATCTCCATCTCCAAAGCACCGTCATGATCACCATCATCACCGGCTTGACACCTTGATCTCCATCGTAGCATCGTTGTCGTCTCGCCAACTATTGCTTCTACGACTATCGCTACCGCCTAGTGATAAAGTAAAGCAATTACATGGCGATTGAATTTCATACAATAAAGCGACAACCATATGGCTCCTGCCAGTTGCCGATAACTGTTACAAAACATGATCATCTCATACAACAATTTATATATCATCATGTCTTGACCATATCACACCACAGCAAGCCCTGCAAAAACAAGTTAGACGTCATCTACTTTGTTGTTGCAAGTTTTAGGTGGCTGCTACAGGCTTCTAGAAAGAACCGTTCTTACCTATGCAGAAAAACCACAATGATTTTTCGTCAAGTATGCTGTTTTAACCTTCAACAAGGACTGGGCGTAGTCAAACTCGATTCAACTAAAGTTGGAGAAACAGACACCCGCTAGCCACCTGTGTGCGAAGCACGTCGGTAGAACCAGTCTCATGAACTCGGTCATGTAATGTCGGTCTAGGCCGCTTCATCCAACAACACCGCCAAATCAAAGTAAGACATGCTGGTAAGCAGTATGACTATTATTGCCCACAACTCATTGTATTCTACTCGTGTATATAACATCTATGCATAGACCCGCTCAGATGCCATTGTTGGGGAACGTATTATTTCAAAAAAAAAATGCCTACGATCATGCATGATCTATCTAGGAGAAGCGTAGCAACGAGTGGGGAGAGTGTGTTCACGTACCCTCGTAGACCGAAAGCGGAAGAATTTAGTATCGCGGTTGATGTAGTCGAACGTCTTCGCGATCCAACTGATCCAAGTACCGAACGTAGGGCACCTCCGTGATCAGCACACGTTCAGCTCGGTGACATCCCTCGAACTCTTGATCAAGTTGAGGCCGAGGGAGAGTTCCGTCAGCATGACGGCATGGTGACGGTGATGATGAAGTTACCGGCATAGGGCTTTGCCTAAGCACTACGACGATATGACCTAGGTGCGTAACTGTGGAGGGGGGCACCGCACACGGCTAATAGATCAACTTGTGTGTTATTGGGGTCCCCCTGGCCACGTATATAAAGGGGGGCGCGCTAGGTGTGGGGACTCCTACTAGGACTCCCCAGTCCAAGTAGGATTCCCCTCCTCTTTCCTATTCCTAGTAGGAGAAGGAGGGAAGGAGGAGGAGGAGAGAAGGAAAGGGGGCCCGCCCCCCTAACCCTAGTCGGATTGGGCTAGGGGGCGCGCGCCACTCCCTGGTTGGCCTCCTCTCTTCCACCACTAGGCCCATGAGGCCCAATAACTTCCCGGGGGGAGGGGGTTCCGGGGGGAGGGGGGTTCCGAAACTCATCCGAAACGACCTGAACCATTCCGGTTTCCGAATGTAACCTTCCACTATATGAATCTTTATGTCTCGACCATTTCGAGACTCCTCGTCATGTCCGTGATCTCATCCGGGACTCCGAACAAACTTCGGTCATCAAATCACATAACTCATAATACAAATCATCATCGAACATTAGGCGGCGGACCCTACGGGTTCGAGAACTATGTAGACATGACCGAGACACATCTCCGGTCAATAACCAATAGCGGAATCTAGATGCTCATATTGGTCCTACATATTCTACGAAGATCTTTATCGGTCAAACCGCACAACATCATACATTGTTCCCTTTGTCATCGGTATGTTACTTGCCCGAGATTTGATCATCGGTATCATCATACCTAGTTCAATCTCGTTACCGACAAGTCTCTTTACTCATTCCGTAGTGCATCATCCTGTAACTAACTCATTAGTCACATTGCTTGCAAGGCTTATAGTGATGATCATTACCGAGAGAGCCTAGAGATACATCTCTAATACCCGGAGTGACAAATCCTAATCTCGATCTATGCCAACCCAACAAACACCTTCGAAGACACCTGTAGAGCATCTTTATAATCACCCGTATGTTGTGAAGTTTGATAGCACACAAGGTGTTCCTCCGGTATTCGGGAGTTGCATAATCTCATAGTCAGAGGAACATGTATAAGTCATGATGAAAGCAATAGCAATAAAACTAAATGATCATTATGCTAAGCTAACAGATGGGTCTTGTCCATCACATCATTCTGCTAATGATGTGATCCCGTTCATCAAATGACAACACATGTCTATGGTCAAGAAACTTAACCATCTTTGATTAACGAGCTAGTCTAGTAGAGGCATACTAGGGACACTTTGTTTTTTCTATGTATTCACACATGTATCAAGTCTCCGATTAATACAATTGTAGCATGAATAATAAATATTTATCATGATATAAGGAAATATAAATAAAAACTTTATTATTGCCTCTAGGCATATTTCCTTCGGGAGACGTCCCTGGGTTGTACGTGTGTTGAACGTGGAGGCGCCGTCCATTCGGCGCATGGATCGGATCTTCCGCGATTTGAACCGCCGTGAGTATGACTCCATCAGCCGTGTTCTTGTAATGCTTCCGCTTAGCGATCTTCAAGGGTATGAAGATGCACTCCCTCTCTCTCTCATTGGTCTTGGTGACACGTAGGATTTTTTTGAATTATTACTACGTTCCCCAACATCAAGTGCATGCCCCCCCCCACACACACAAATGAATGCATAAAGAGCGATATTGCAATTAAAAAACCACTAAGCCGACATGATGGATGACTGGATTATGTGTATCAACACTTGAAGGCACTGAATGGCGTACCTTGGGTGGAAGGGATTCCTGTAGGGGAACATAGTAATTTCAAAAAAAATCCTACGCACATGCAAGATCATGGTGATGCACAGCAACGAGAAGGGAGAGTGTGTCCACGTACCCTCGTAGACCGAAAGCGGAAGCGTTAGAACAACGCGGTTGATGTAGTCATATGTCTTCACGGCCCGACCGATCAAGCACCAAAACTACGGTACCTCCGAGTTCTAGCACACATTCAGCTCGATGACGTCCCTCGAACTCCAATCCAGCCGAGTGTCGAGGGAGAGTTCCGTCAGCACGACGGCGTGGTGACGATCTTGATATTCTACCGTCGCAGGGCTTCGCCTAAGCACCGCTACAATATTATCGAGAAGGACTATGGTGGAGGGGGGCACCGCACATGGCTAAGAGATCAAGAGATCAATTGTGTGTCTATGGGGTGCCCCCTGCCCTCGTATATAAAGGAGCAAGGGGGGAGGGGGCGGCCGGCCTAGGAGGGGGCGAGCCATGGGAAGTCCTACTCCCATCGGGAGTAGGACTCCATCCTTCCTTGTTGGACTAGGAGAGGGGGAAAGAAAGGGAGAGGAGAAGGAAAGAGGGGGCCCGGCCCCCTTGCCCTAAACCAATTCGGTTTGGGCCTTGGGGGGGCGCGCCCCACACTCCCCTTGCTGCCCTCTATTTCCACTAAGGCCCATGTAGGCCCATTAAGCCCCCGGGGAGTTCCGGTAACCCCCGGTACTCCGGTAAAATCCCGATTTCACCCGGAACACTTCCGATATCCAAATATAGGCTTCCAATATATCAATCTTCATGTATCGACCATTTTGAGACTCCTCATCATGTTGGTGATCATATTCGGGACTCCGAACAACCTTCGGTACATCAAAACTCATAAGCTCATAATATAACTGTCATCGAAACTTTAAGCGTGTGGACCCTACGGGTTCGAGAACTATGTAGACATGACCGAAATATGTTACCGGTCAATAACCAATAGCGGAACCTGGATGCTCATATTGGCTCCTACATATTCTACGAAGATCTTTATTGGTCAAACCGCATAACAACATACGTTGTTTCCTTTGTCATCGGTATGTTACCCTCCCGAGATTCGATCGTCGGTATCCCAATACCTAGTTTAATCTCGTCACCAGCAAGTCTCTTTACTCGTTATGTAATACATCATTCTATAACTAACTCATTAGTTACATTTCTTGCAAGGCTTATAGTGATGTGCGTTACCGAGAGGGCCCAGAGATACCTCTCCGACAATCGGAGTGACAAAACCTAATCTCACAATACGCCAACTCAACATGTACCTTTGGAGACACCTGTAGAGCTCCTTTATAATCACCCAGTTATGTTGTGACGTTTTGTAGCACACAAAGTGTTCCTCCGGTAAAGGGGAGTTGCATAATCTCATAGTTGTGAGAACATGTATAAGTCATGAAGAAAGCAATAGCAACATACTAAACTGTCAAGTGCTAAGCTAACGAAATGGGTCATGTCAATCACATCATTCTACTAATGATGTGATCCCGTTAATCAAATGACAACTCATGTCTATGGTTAGGAAACATAACCATCTTTGATTAATGAGCTAGTCAAGTAGAGGCATACTAGTGACATTATGCTTGTCTATGTATTCACACATGTATCATGTTTCCGGTTAATACAATTATAGCATGAATAATAAACATTTATCATGATATGAGGAAATAAATAATAACTTTATTATTGCCTCTAGGGCATATTTCCTTCAGTCTCCCACTTGCACTAGAGTCAATAATCTAGATTACACAGTAATGATTCTAACACCCATGGAGCCTTGGTGTTGATCATGTTTTGCTCGTGGAAGAGGCTGAGTCAACGGGTCTGCAACATTCAGATCCGTATGTATCTTGGAAATCTCTATGTCTCCCACCTGGACTTGGTCCCGGATGGAATTGAAGCGTCTCTTGATGTGCTTGGTCCTCTTGTGAAATCTGGATTCCTTTGCCAAGGCAATTGCACCAGTATTGTCACAGAAGATCTTCATTGGTCCCGATGCACTAGGTATGACACCTAGATCGGAAATGAACTCCTTCATCTAGACTCCTTCATTTGATGCTTCCGAAGCAGCTATGTACTCTGCTTCACATGTAGATCCCGCCACGACGCTTTGTTTAGAACTACACCAACTGACAGCTCCACCGTTCAATAAACACGTATCCGGTTTGCGATTTAGAATCGTCCGGATAAGTGTCAAAGCTTGCATCAACGTAACCATTTACGACTAGCTCTTTGTCACCTTCATAAACGAGAAACATATCCTTAGTCCTTTTCAGGTATTTGAGGATATTCTTGACCGCTGTCCAGTGATCCACTCCTGGATTACTTTGGTACCTCCCTGCTAAACTTATTGCTAAGCATACATCAGGTCTGGTACACAGCATTGCATACATGATAGAGCCTATGGCTGAAGCATAGGGAACATCTTTCATTTTCTCTCTATCTTCTGCTGTGGTCGGGCATTGAGTCTGACTCAACTTCACACCTTATAATACAGGTAAGAACCCTTTCTTTGCCTGGTCCATTTTGAACTTCTTCAAAACTTTATCAAGGTATGTGCTTTGTGAAAGTCCAATTAAGCGTCTTGATCTATCTCTATAGATCTTGATGCCCAATATGTAAGCAGCTTCACCGAGGTCTTTCATCAAAAAACTTTTATTCAAGTATCCCTTTATGCTATCCAGAAATTCTATATCATTTCCAATTAACAATATGTCGTCTACATATAATATCAGAAATGCTACAAAGCTCCCACTCACTTTCTTGTAAATACAGGCTTCTCCAAAAGTATGTATAAAACCATATGCTTTGATCACACTATCAAAGCGTTTATTCCAACTCCAAGAGGCTTGCACCAGTCCATAAATGGATCGCTGGAGCTTGCACACTTTGTTAGCACCTTTTGGATCGATAAAACCTTCTGGTTGCATCATATACAACTCTTCTTCCAGAAATCCATTCAGGAATGCAGTTTTGACATCCATTTGCCATATTTCATAATCATAAAATGTCGTAATTGCTAACATGATTCGGATAGACTTAAGCATCGCTACAGGTGAGTAAGTCTCATCATAGTCAACCCCTTGAACTTGTCGAAAACCTTTCGCAACAACTCGAGATTTGTAGATAGTTACATTACCATCAGCGTCAGTCTTCTTCTTGAAGATCCATTTATTCTCAATGGCTTGCCGATCATCGGGCAAGTCAACCAAAGTCCATACTTTGTTCTCATACATGGATCCCATCTCAGATTTCATGGCCTCAAGCCATTTTGCGGAATCTGGGCTCATCATCTCTTCCTCATAGTTCGTAGGTTCGCCATGGTCAAGTAACATGACTTCCAGAATAGGATTACCGTACCACTCTGGTGCGGATCTTACTTTGGATGACCTCCGAGGTTCTGTAGTAACTTGATCCGAAGTTTCATGATCAATATCATAAGCTTCCTCACTGATCGGTGTAGTCGTCACAGGAACCGGTTTCTGTGATGAAGTATTTTCCAATAAGGGAGCAGGTACAGTTACCTCATCAAGTTCTACTTTCCTCCCACTCACTTCTTTCGAGAGAAACTCCTTTTCTAGAAAGGATTCGAATTTAGCAACAAAAGTCTTGCCTTCAGATCTGTGATAGAAGGTGTACCCAATAGTCTCTTTTGGGTATCCTATGAAGACACATTTCTCCGATTTGGGTTCGAGCTTATCTGGTTGAAGTTTCTTCACATAAGCATCGCAGCCCCAAACTTTAAGAAACGACAAACTTTGGTTTCTTGCCAAACCACAGTTCATAAGGCGTTGTCTCAATGGATTTTGATGGTGCCCTATTTAACGTAAATGCGGCCGTCTCTAAAGCATAACCCCAAAACGATAGCGGTAAATCAGTAAGAGACATCATAGATCACACCATATCTAGTAAAGTACGATTACGACATTCAGACACACCATTTCGTTGTGGTGTTTCGGGTGGCGTGAGTTGCGAAACTATTCCGCATTGTTTCAAATGTAAACCAAAATCATAACTCAAATATTCTCCTCCACGATCAGATCGTAGAAACTTTATTTTCTTGTTACGATGATTTTCCACTTCACTCTGAAATTCTTTGAACTTTTCAAATGTTTCAGACTTGTGTTTCATTAAGTAGATATAGCCATATCTGCTCAAATCATCTGTGAAGGTGAGAAAATAACGATATCCATCGTGAGCCTCAACATTCATTGGACCACATACATCAGTATGTATGATTTCCAACAAGTCTTTTGCTCGCTCCATAGTTCCGGAGAACGGCGTTTTAGTCATCTTTCCCATGAGGCACGGTTCGCAAGTACCAAGTGATTCATAATCAAGTGATTCCAGAAGTCCATCAGTATGGAGTTTCTTCATGCGCTTTACACCAATATGACCCAAACAGCAGTGCCACAAATAAGTTGTACTATCATTATCAACTCTGCATCTTTTGGCTTCAATATTATGAATATGTGTATCACTACTATCGAGATTTAATAAAAATAGACCACTCTTCAAGGGTGCATGACCATAAAAGATATTACTCATATAAATAGAACAACCATTATTCTCTGATTTAAATGAATAACCGTCTCGCATCAAACAAGATCCAGATATAATGTTCATGCTCAACGCTGGCACCAAATAACAATTATTCAGGTCTAAAACTAATCCCGAAGGTAGATGTAGAGGTAGCGTGCCGACCGCAATCACATCGACTTTGGAACCATTTCCCACGCGCATCGTCACCTCGTCCTTAACCAATCTTCGCTTAATCCATAGTCCCTGTTTCGAGTTGCAAATATTAGCAACAGAACCAGTATCAAATACACAGGTGCTACTGCGAGCATTAGTAAGGTACACATCAATAACATGTATATCACATATACCTTTGTTCACCTTGCCATCCTTCTTATCCGCCAAATACTTGGGGCAGTTCCGCTTCCAGTGACCAGTTTGCTTGCACTAGAAGCATTGAGTCTCAGGCTTAGGTCCAGATTTGGGTTTCTTCTCTTGAGCAGAAACTTGTTTGCTATTCTTCTTGAAGTTCCCCTTCTTCTTCCCTTTAGCCTTTTTCTTGAAACTGGTGGTCTTATTGACCATCAACACTTGATGCTCCTTCTTGATTTCTACCTCCGCAGCCTTTAGCATTGCGAAGAGCTCGGGAATAGTCTTGTCCATCCCTTGCATATTATAGTTCATCACGAAGCTCTTGTAGCTTGGTGGCAGTGATTGAAGAATTCTGTCAATGACACTATCATTAGGAAGATTAACTCCCAGTTGAATCAAGTGATTATTATACCCAGACATTTTGAGTATATGTTCAGTGACAGAACTATTCTCCTCCATCTTGCAGCTATTGAACTTATTGGAGACTTCATATCTCTCAATCCGGGCATTTGCTTGAAATATTAACTTCAACTCCTGGAACATCTCATATGCTCCATGACGTTCAAAACGTCGTTGAAGTCCCAGTTCTAAGACGTAAAGCATGGCACACTGAACTATCGAGCAGTCATCAGCTTTGCTCTGCCAGACGTTCTTAACATCGTCAGTTGCATCTGCAGCAGGCCTGGCACCCAGCGGTGCTTCCAGGACGTAATTCTTCTATGCAACAATGAGGATAATCCTCAAGTTACGGACCCAGTCTGTGTAATTGCTACCATCATCTTTCAACTTAGCTTTCTCAAGGAACGCACTAAAATTCAACGGAACAATAGCACGAGCCATCTATCTACAAAAAACATAGACAAGCAAAATACTATCAGGTACTAAGTTCATGATAAATTTAAGTTCAATTAATCATATTACTAAAGAACTCCCACTTAGACAGACATCTCTATAGTCATCTAAGTGATCATGTGATCCAAATCAACTAAACCATGTCCGATCATCACGTGAGATGGAGTAGTTTTCAATGGTGAACATCACTATGTTGATCATATCTACTATATGATTCACGTTCGACCTTTCGGCCTCCGTGTTCTGAGGCCATATTTGTATCTGCTAGGCTCGTCAAGTTTAACTTGAGTATTCCGCGTGTACAACTATTTTTCACCCGTTGTATTTGAACGTATAGCCTATCACACCTGATCATCACGTGGTGTCTCAACACGAAGAACTTTCGCAACGGTGCATACTCAGGGAGAACACTTCTTGATAATTAGTGAGAGATCATCTTATAATGCTACCGTCAATCAAAGCAAAATAAGATGCATAAAGGATAAACATCACATGCAATCAATATAAGTGATATGATATGGCCATCATCATCTTGTGCTTGTGATCTCCATCTCCGAAGCACCGTCGTGATCACCATCGTCACCGGCGCGACACCTTGATCTCCATCGTAGCATCGTTGTCGTTTCGCCATCTATTGCTTCTACGACTATCGCTATAGCTTAGTGATAAAGTAAAGCAATTACAGGGTGCTTGCATTTCATACAATAAAGCGACAACCACCATGGCTCCTACTAGTTGCCGATAACTCGGTTACAAAACATGATCATCTCATACAATAAAATATAGCATCATGTCTTGACCATATCACATCACAACATGCCCTACAAAAACAAGTTAGACGTCCTCTACTTTGTTGTTGCAAATTTTACGTGGCTGCTACGGGCTGAGCAAGAACCGTTCTTACCTACGCATCAGAACCACAATGATAGTTCGTCAAGTTAGTGTTGTTTTAACCTTCGCAAGGACCGGGCGTAGCCACACTCGGTTCAACTAAAGTTGGAGAAACTGACACCCGCCAGCCACCTGTGTGCAAAGCACGTCGGTAGAACTAGTCTCGCGTAAGCGTATGCGTAATGTCGGTCCGCGCCGCTTCATCCAACAATACGGCCGAACCAAAGTATGACATGCTGGTAAGTACTATGACTTGTATCGCCCACAACTCACTTGTGTTCTACTCGTGCATATAACATCAACGCATAAAACCTAGGCTCGGATGCCACTGTTGGGGAACATAGTAATTTCAAAAAAAATCCTACGCACACGCAAGATCATGGTGATGCACATTAACGAGAAGGGAGAGTGTGTCCACGTACCCTCATAGACCGAAAGCGGAAGCGTTAGAACAACACGGTTGATGTAGTCGTACGTCTTCACGGCCCGACCGATCAAGCACCAAAACTACGGCACCTCCGACTTCTAGCACACATTCAGCTCGATGACGTCCCTCGAACTCTGATCCAGCCGAGTGTCGAGGGAGAGTTCCGTCAGCATGACGACATGGTGACGATCTTGATGTTCTACCATCGCAGGGCTTCGCCTAAGCACCGCTACAATATTATCGAGGAGAACTATGGTGGAGGGGGGCACCGCACACGGCTAAGAGATCAAGAGATCAATTGTTGTTCTATGGGGTGCCCCCCTGCCCCCGTATATAAAGGAGCAAGGGGGGAGGGGGCGGCCGACCTAGGAGGGGGCGCGCCATGGGGAGTCCTACTCCCACCAGGAGTAGGACTTCCTCCTTCCTTGTTAGACTAGGAGAGGGGGAAGGAAAGGGAGAGGAGGAGAAGGAAAGAGGGGGGGCGGCCCCCTTGCCCTAAACCAATTCGGTTTGGGCCTTGGGGGGGCGCGCCCCACACTCCCCTTGCTGCCCTCTATTTCCACTAAGGCCCATGTAGGCCCATTAAGCCCCCGAGGGGTTTCAGGAACCCCCGGTACTTCGGTAAAATCCCGATTTCACCCGGAACACTTACGCTATCCAAATATAGGCTTCCAATATATCAATCTTCATGTCTCGACCATTTCGAGACTCCTCATCATGTCCGTGATCATATCCGGGACTCCGAACAACCTTCGGTACATCAAAACTCATAAACTCATAATATAACTGTCATCGAAACTTTAAGCGTGCGGACCCTACGGGTTCGAGAACTATGTAGACATGACCGAAACATGTTACCGGTCAATAACCAATAGAGGAACCTGGATGCTCATATTGGCTCCTACATATTCTACGAAGATCTTTATCGGTCAAACCGCATAACAATATACGTTATTCCCTTTATCATCGGTATGTTACTTGCCCGAGATTCAATCGTCGATATCGCAATACCTAGTTCAATCTCGTTACCGGCAAGTCTCTTTACTCGTTATGTAATGCATCATTCCGTAACTAACTCATTAGTTACATTGCTTGCAAGGCTTATAGTGATGTGCATTACCGAGAGGGCCCAGAGATACCTCTCCGACAATTGGAGTGACAAAACCTAATCTCGAAATACGCCAACTCAACATGTACCTTTGGAGACACTTATAGAGCTCCTTTATAATCACCCAGTTACGTTGTGATGTTTGGTAGCACACAAAGTGTTCCTCCGGTAAATGGGAGTTGCATAATCTCATAGTTGTGGGAACATGTATAAGTCATGAAGAAAGCAATAGCAACATACTAAACGATCAAGTGCTAAGCTAACGGAATGGGTCATGTCAATCACATCATTCTGCTAATGATGGGATCCCGTTAATCAAATGACAACTCATGTGTATGGTTAGGAAACATAACCATCTTTGATTAATGAGCTAGTCAAGTAGAGGCATACTAGTGACACTATGTTTGTCTATGTATTCACACATGTATCATGTTTCCGGTTAATACAATTCTAGCATGAATAATAAACATTTATCATAATATGAGGAAATAAATAATAATTTTATTATTGCCTCTAGGGCATATTTCCTTCAAGTCCTTGCAAAAACAGTGGAATGGTGAGATTTGATGCTTCAGATGGGAAACGTTTTGCACAGGAACTCACGGTTGTGCTTGGCTTTTGGTGAGGGATCCAAGGCCTTTTATATGTGTCTTTGGTGTGTGGAATTAGCCAAGGAGTCTGTGTCGGGCACCCCATTGGAGCATGCTCGAGGAGAGTTCGTGTCCAAGTCGATATGGGCGTCAACGATGGTGGTGACATGGAGAAAGGAGGTGACAAGAGGTTGTCAGGAAGGCGGTGGTAAGAGGAGATCGGGTCGGCCTAATGCCTGGTGGCTAGTGCACATACTTGGTGTGGAGGACTACCTAGGCTTAGAACTAATTTTAGGATAATTAATGATCTCTAGTTCTTGTAGGAAATTTTGTACAAAAGCAAAAATCGAGAGGGGCTATGATGGATCTCCTCGTGAATGAACTTGCTTTTTGCATGCCAAATTGGCCTTATAATTGGCCAAAAGGTTATGTACATCACCATTAAGTCCTTAATAATTTGGTTACTAACTTTTAGAATGTTTTATTTTGGGGAATGATCTCAATTGTTAGTGGTCACTAACCAAATTTAGTTAAAAAATTTAGGCTATCAAATTTAGTTAGATGATGGGCTCTAAAAACATATTTCACTAATTCTACCAAATTTAGCCCAACAGGTCCATCCTCCCACCACTCAACTCACTCAGCCTAGGGCGCGACATAGCGAACTCTCGCATGAAGGTAAGCGCAAGATGGGCCGGCCTAGGCGCGCGGGAACCACAACCTCATTTTTTTCACATTTTATGTGTTTGTTTTTTGCTTTCTTTTTCTACTTTTGTTTATACTTCAAAATATTTGGAATAAACAAATTAAAAAATGCTTTACATAAAACATTAAAAATAAGCATTTGAAAAATGTAAAATGTGTATATAGCAAATTTTTCTCATATATACAAAAAATATACAATGTGTGTGAAAAAATTAATCATGTATTTCAAAAAATTTAATCAAGAAGTTGAAAAACTGTTCAATAAGTACTCAGAAAAAGTAAGCAAGCATTTAAAAATATTAAATGTATTGAGAAAAAAAGGTTGACCATATATTCAAAAAATTGTTAACCTTGTATTCGAAAAATGTTAATCAAGCATTTGAAAAATGATTACTGTGTGTAGAAAAAAAATGTTGTCCATGTATTCAAAAAATGTTAATCAAGCATTTGAAGAAAGTGTTATATGTGTATAAAAAATATTGATCATGTATTAAAAAAATGTTAAACTTGTATTTGAAAGATGTTAAACGCGTATTAGAAAAATTGTATTTGATATATACTCCATCCAATCTATATTACTTGTCTTATATTTGTGTAGAGACGGATGTATCTAGACATGTTTTAGTGTTACATACATTCATATCTAGAAAAATATAAGGCAAATAATACGGATCGGAGGGAGTACCAAAAATGTATGTGTTCGGAGAAAAGATAGACATAAAAAAAATATAGGTTATGACAAAAATCTTAACCATGTATTTTAAAATGTTAAACAGGTATTTGAAAAATATTTTTGATGTATAAAAAAAGTTGAATGTGTACGAAAAATGTTAAGACATATTGAACAAAACAGAAACGGATGAACATCAACAAAGAAACAAAGAAAAACAATAAAAACAATAAAAACCTAAAAAAATAAAAACTGAAGAAATGAATGTAAAAGAATGAAACAAAGAAAACCGAGAAAGAAACAAACAACATAAAGAAAACCGATGAAAATCAAGAAAGAAAGAAAGAAAGAAAGAAAGAAAAGCAAAAGAACCATTAAAAACAGATAAAGAAAGAAATAATAAAAAATGAAAAACCGATGAAAATTGAGAAAACAATGAAGAAAATC